>NW_027461951.1:202500-307500 GCF_050947455.1 Rhinoderma darwinii | reverse complement strand
GCAGCGGGAGCAACCTGCATCCCCATGCCCAGCCAGAGTTCCAGGGTGATTGCAGGTAGGTCCCGGTGGGGGGGCAGCGGGAGCAACTTGCATCTCCATGCCCAGCCAGAGTTCCATGGTGATTGGTGGTAGGTCCCGGTGGGGTGGAAGGGGAGCAGCGGGAGCAACTTGCATCCCCATGCCCAGCCAGAGTTCCAGGGTGATTGCAGGTAGGTCCCGGTGGGAGTCAGCGGGAGCAACTTGCATCCCCATGCCCAGCCAGAGTTCCAGGGCGATTGCTGGTAGGTCCCGGTGGGGTGGAAGGGGGGCAGCGGGAGCAACCTGCATCCCCATGCCCAGCCAGAGTTCCAGGGTGATTGCAGGTAGGTCCCGGTGGGAGTCAGCGGGAGCAACTTGCATCCCCATGCCCAGCCAGAGTTCCAGGGTGATTGCTGGTAGGTAAGGAGATCCATTTGGTGACCAAACAGCAGTGAAAATAAAAAGGCCCAAATGTCAAAGAATGACACTTCTGCTACTGAAAGTGAAACATTTGAAAGTGAAACATTTAAAATCAAGTTAAAGTGGGGTATGTTCAAAAATGTCAGAGGCGGTGGTGAGCAGCAGAGGCAGGCCGGGGCAGAGTTCCAGGGCCAGGGGGTGACGGCAGGCAGCGTAGGCCGGGGCAGAGTTCCAGGGCGGTGGGGAGAGGACTGGGCCTCAATCCAAGGAGATCCATTTGGTGACTAAACAGCAGTGACAATAAAAAGGCCCAAATGCCAAAGAATGACATTTCTGCTACTGAAAGTGAAACATTTAAAATCAAGTTACAGTGGGGTATGTTCACAAATGTCAGAGGCGGTGGTGAGCAGCAGAGGCAGGCCGGGGCAGAGTTCCAGGGCCAGGGGTGTGACGGCAGGCAGCGTAGGCCGGGGCAGAGTTCCAGGGCGGTGGGGAGAGGACTAGGCCTCAATCCAAGGAGATCCATTTGGTGACCAAGCAGCAGTGAAAATAAAAAGGCCCAAATGTCAAAGAATGACATTTCTGCTACTGAAAGTGAAACATTTGAAAGTGAAACATTTAAAATCAAGTTAAAGTGGGGTATGTTCAAAAATGTCAGAGGCGGTGGTGAGCAGCAGAGGCAGGCCGGGGCAGAGTTCCAGGGCCAGGGGTGTGACGGCAGGCAGCGTAGGCCGGGGCAGAGTTCCATGGCGGTGGGGAGAGGACTAGGCCTCAATCCAAGGAGATCCATTTGGTGACCAAGCAGCAGTGAAAATAAAAAGGCCCAAATGTCAAAGAATGCCATTTCTGCTACTGAAAGTGAAACATTTGAAAGTGAAACATTTAAAATCAAGTTAAAGTGGGGTATGTTCACAAATGTCAGAGGCGGTGGTGAGCAGCAGAGGCAGGCCGGGGCAGAGTTCCAGGGCCAGGGGGTGACGGCAGGCAGCGTAGGCCGGGGCAGAGTTCCAGGGCGGTGGGGAGAGGACTAGGCCTCAATCCAAGGAGATCCATTTGGTGACCAAGCAGCAGTGAAAATAAAAAGGCCCAAATGTCAAAGAATGCCATTTCTGCTACTGAAAGTGAAACATTTGAAAGTGAAACATTTAAAATCAAGTTAAAGTGGGGTATGTTCACAAATGTCAGAGGCGGTGGTGAGCAGCAGAGGCCGGCCGGGGCAGAGTTCCAGGGCCAGGGGGTGACGGCAGGCAGCGTAGGCCGGGGCAGAGTTCCAGGGCGGTGGGGAGAGGACTAGGCCTCAATCCAAGGAGATCCATTTGGTGACCAAGCAGCAGTGAAAATAAAAAGGCCCAAATGTCAAAGAATGACATTTCTGCAACTGAAAGTGAAACATTTGAAAGTGAAACATTTAAAATCAAGTTAAAGTGGGGTATGTTCAAAAATGTCAGAGGCGGTAGTGAACAGCAGAGGTAGGCCGGGGCAGAGTTCCAGGGCCAGGGGTGTGACGGCAGGCAGCGTAGGCCAGGGCAGAGTTCCAGGGCGGTGGGGAGAGGACTGGGCCTCAATCCAAGGAGATCCATTTGGTGACCAAGCAGCAGTGAAAATAAAAAGGCCCAAATGTCAAAGAATGACATTTCTGCAACTGAAAGTGAAACATTTGAAAGTGAAACATTTAAAATCAAGTTAAAGTGGGGTATGTTCAAAAATGTCAGAGGCGGTAGTGAACAGCAGAGGTAGGCCGGGGCAGAGTTCCAGGGCCAGGGGTGTGACGGCAGGCAGCGTAGGCCGGGGCAGAGTTCCAGGGCGGTGGGGAGAGGACTAGGCCTCAATCCAAGGAGATCCATTTGGTGACCAAGCAGCAGTGACAATAAAAAGGCCCAAATGTCAAAGAATGGCATTTCTGCTACTGAAAGTGAAACATTTGAAAGTGAAACATTTAAAATCAAGTTAAAGTGGGGTATGTTCAAAAATGTCAGAGGCGGTAGTGAACAGCAGAGGCAGACCGTGGCACAGTTCCAGGGCCAGAGTGTGATACTGTCCGCCGATAGATAACCCTTTGCACATTATCGTCATCATCATTATCAGCAGCAGTTGCTGTCAGCCAGCTCCAGAGTGTATGAGCGGGGTGTGCTGCCCATTGCAGCCCGGGGTAGAGGAGCCGTATGCAAGCTGTGCATGCCCGGTGGCAACAGTGTATGAGCTCCACAGCGCCAGCGGGGGGGGGGGGTCCCACTATGTCCCAAGCCGCCTGACATGTACTTCCGGTCGGCTAGGAGGTGGCATGTCACCTGGGCTGTCAGCCAGCCCCAGAGTGTATGAGCGGCGTGTGCCTGCACCCGTGGGGGGGATACAGGAGCCATGGGGAAGCTGTGCAAGACCGGGGGCAGCCGTGTAGGAGCTCTGCAGCGCCCGCTGTGGACTTCCAGGGCAAGAGCGGTAGGAGCGGCCAACTCATGCCGACCTCCTGGAACTCCCCGTCGGCCTCGCTCGCGGGTCGGTCCCGCTGATTTTTCTACCTTCATAATAAAAAAATCTTTTTTTTTTTATGGCATTTTCGGAAGCCTCAAGCCCACCTGGAGTTGCACGAGCAAGGCCACCTCGGCGTCTCCTTCCGAAAGCGGCCGGGAGCCAGTTCCGAGTATGAGCGGCGTGTGCCTGCCTTTTGCACCCGTGGGGGGATAGAGGGGCCCCTTGGGAGCTTGTACATGCCGGCAGCTTCCTTGTGGGAGCTCCACAGCGCCCGCGGCAAGTCCCGTTGTGTCCAGCCGGCTGACAAGCACTTCCGGTCCGCGAAGGATGCATGTCAGCGGCGGTGTGCCCGCTCCGGGTATGAGCGGCGTGTGCCTGCCTATGGCATCCTTGGGGGGATAGAGGAGCCATGGGGAAGCCGTGCCAGCCCGGTTGCAGCCGTGTACGAGCTCCTCAGCGCCAGCGTCGGAGTTTGAGGGCTTTAGCGGTATGCACGGCCAACTCATGCCGACCTCCTGGAACTCCCCGTCGGCTTCGCTCGCGGGTCGGTCCCGCTGATTTTTCTACCTTCATAATAAAAAAATCTTTTTTTTTTTATGGCATTTTCGGAAGCCTCAAGCCCACCTGGAGTTGCACGAGCAAGGCCACCTCGGCGTCTCCTTCCGAAAGCGGCCGGGAGCCAGTTCCGAGTATGAGCGGCGTGTGCCTGCCTTTTGCACCCGTGGGGGGATAGAGGGGCCCCTTGGGAGCTTGTACATGCCGGCAGCTTCCTTGTGGGAGCTCCACAGCGCCCGCGGCGAGTCCCGTTGTGTCCAGCCGGCTGACAAGCACTTCCGGTCCGCGAAGGATGCATGTCAGCGGCGGTGTGCCCGCTCCGGGTATGAGCGGCGTGTGCCTGCCTATGGCATCCTTGGGGGGATAGAGGAGCCATGGGGAAGCCGTGCCAGCCCGGTTGCAGCCGTGTACGAGCTCCTCAGCGCCAGCGTCGGAGTTTGAGGGCTTTAGCGGTATGCACGGCCAACTCATGCCGACCTCCTGGAACTCCCCGTCGGCTTCGCTCGCGGGTCGGTCCCGCTGATTTTTCTACCTTCATAATAAAAAAATCTTTTTTTTTTTATGGCATTTTCGGAAGCCTCAAGCCCACCTGGAGTTGCACGAGCAAGGCCACCTCGGCGTCTCCTTCCGAAAGCGGCCGGGAGCCAGTTCCGAGTATGAGCGGCGTGTGCCTGCCTTTTGCACCCGTGGGGGGATAGAGGGGCCCCTTGGGAGCTTGTACATGCCGGCAGCTTCCTTGTGGGAGCTCCACAGCGCCCGCGGCGAGTCCCGTTGTGTCCAGCCGGCTGACAAGCACTTCCGGTCCGCGAAGGATGCATGTCAGCGGCGGTGTGCCCGCTCCGGGTATGAGCGGCGTGTGCCTGCCTATGGCATCCTTGGGGGGATAGAGGAGCCATGGGGAAGCCGTGCCAGCCCGGTTGCAGCCGTGTACGAGCTCCTCAGCGCCAGCGTCGGAGTTTGAGGGCTTTAGCGGTATGCACGGCCAACTCATGCCGACCTCCTGGAACTCCCCGTCGGCTTCGCTCGCGGGTCGGTCCCGCTGATTTTTCTACCTTCATAATAAAAAAATCTTTTTTTTTTTATGGCATTTTCGGAAGCCTCAAGCCCACCTGGAGTTGCACGAGCAAGGCCACCTCGGCGTCTCCTTCCGAAAGCGGCCGGGAGCCAGTTCCGAGTATGAGCGGCGTGTGCCTGCCTTTTGCACCCGTGGGGGGATAGAGGGGCCCCTTGGGAGCTTGTACATGCCGGCAGCTTCCTTGTGGGAGCTCCACAGCGCCCGCGGCGAGTCCCGTTGTGTCCAGCCGGCTGACAAGCACTTCCGGTCCGCGAAGGATGCATGTCAGCGGCGGTGGGCCCGCTCCGGGTATGAGCGGCGTGTGCCTGCCTATGGCATCCTTGGGGGGATAGAGGAGCCATGGGGAAGCCGTGCCAGCCCGGTTGCAGCCGTGTACGAGCTCCTCAGCGCCAGCGTCGGAGTTTGAGGGCTTTAGCGGTATGCACGGCCAACTCATGCCGACCTCCTGGAACTCCCCGTCGGCTTCGCTCGCGGGTCGGTCCCGCTGATTTTTCTACCTTCATAATAAAAAAATCTTTTTTTTTTTATGGCATTTTCGGAAGCCTCAAGCCCACCTGGAGTTGCACGAGCAAGGCCACCTCGGCGTCTCCTTCCGAAAGCGGCCGGGAGCCAGTTCCGAGTATGAGCGGCGTGTGCCTGCCTTTTGCACCCGTGGGGGGATAGAGGGGCCCCTTGGGAGCTTGTACATGCCGGCAGCTTCCTTGTGGGAGCTCCACAGCGCCCGCGGCGAGTCCCGTTGTGTCCAGCCGGCTGACAAGCACTTCCGGTCCGCGAAGGATGCATGTCAGCGGCGGTGTGCCCGCTCCGGGTATGAGCGGCGTGTGCCTGCCTATGGCATCCTTGGGGGGATAGAGGAGCCATGGGGAAGCCGTGCCAGCCCGGTTGCAGCCGTGTACGAGCTCCTCAGCGCCAGCGTCGGAGTTTGAGGGCTTTAGCGGTATGCACGGCCAACTCATGCCGACCTCCTGGAACTCCCCGTCGGCTTCGCTCGCGGGTCGGTCCCGCTGATTTTTCTACCTTCATAATAAAAAAATCTTTTTTTTTTTATGGCATTTTCGGAAGCCTCAAGCCCACCTGGAGTTGCACGAGCAAGGCCACCTCGGCGTCTCCTTCCGAAAGCGGCCGGGAGCCAGTTCCGAGTATGAGCGGCGTGTGCCTGCCTTTTGCACCCGTGGGGGGATAGAGGGGCCCCTTGGGAGCTTGTACATGCCGGCAGCTTCCTTGTGGGAGCTCCACAGCGCCCGCGGCGAGTCCCGTTGTGTCCAGCCGGCTGACAAGCACTTCCGGTCCGCGAAGGATGCATGTCAGCGGCGGTGTGCCCGCTCCGGGTATGAGCGGCGTGTGCCTGCCTATGGCATCCTTGGGGGGATAGAGGAGCCATGGGGAAGCCGTGCCAGCCCGGTTGCAGCCGTGTACGAGCTCCTCAGCGCCAGCGTCGGAGTTTGAGGGCTTTAGCGGTATGCACGGCCAACTCATGCCGACCTCCTGGAACTCCCCGTCGGCTTCGCTCGCGGGTCGGTCCCGCTGATTTTTCTACCTTCATAATAAAAAAATCTTTTTTTTTTTATGGCATTTTCGGAAGCCTCAAGCCCACCTGGAGTTGCACGAGCAAGGCCACCTCGGCGTCTCCTTCCGAAAGCGGCCGGGAGCCAGTTCCGAGTATGAGCGGCGTGTGCCTGCCTTTTGCACCCGTGGGGGGATAGAGGGGCCCCTTGGGAGCTTGTACATGCCGGCAGCTTCCTTGTGGGAGCTCCACAGCGCCCGCGGCGAGTCCCGTTGTGTCCAGCCGGCTGACAAGCACTTCCGGTCCGCGAAGGATGCATGTCAGCGGCGGTGTGCCCGCTCCGGGTATGAGCGGCGTGTGCCTGCCTATGGCATCCTTGGGGGGATAGAGGAGCCATGGGGAAGCCGTGCCAGCCCGGTTGCAGCCGTGTACGAGCTCCTCAGCGCCAGCGTCGGAGTTTGAGGGCTTTAGCGGTATGCACGGCCAACTCATGCCGACCTCCTGGAACTCCCCGTCGGCTTCGCTCGCGGGTCGGTCCCGCTGATTTTTCTACCTTCATAATAAAAAAATCTTTTTTTTTTTATGGCATTTTCGGAAGCCTCAAGCCCACCTGGAGTTGCACGAGCAAGGCCACCTCGGCGTCTCCTTCCGAAAGCGGCCGGGAGCCAGTTCCGAGTATGAGCGGCGTGTGCCTGCCTTTTGCACCCGTGGGGGGATAGAGGGGCCCCTTGGGAGCTTGTACATGCCGGCAGCTTCCTTGTGGGAGCTCCACAGCGCCCGCGGCGAGTCCCGTTGTGTCCAGCCGGCTGACAAGCACTTCCGGTCCGCGAAGGATGCATGTCAGCGGCGGTGTGCCCGCTCCGGGTATGAGCGGCGTGTGCCTGCCTATGGCATCCTTGGGGGGATAGAGGAGCCATGGGGAAGCCGTGCCAGCCCGGTTGCAGCCGTGTACGAGCTCCTCAGCGCCAGCGTCGGAGTTTGAGGGCTTTAGCGGTATGCACGGCCAACTCATGCCGACCTCCTGGAACTCCCCGTCGGCTTCGCTCGCGGGTCGGTCCCGCTGATTTTTCTACCTTCATAATAAAAAAATCTTTTTTTTTTTATGGCATTTTCGGAAGCCTCAAGCCCACCTGGAGTTGCACGAGCAAGGCCACCTCGGCGTCTCCTTCCGAAAGCGGCCGGGAGCCAGTTCCGAGTATGAGCGGCGTGTGCCTGCCTTTTGCACCCGTGGGGGGATAGAGGGGCCCCTTGGGAGCTTGTACATGCCGGCAGCTTCCTTGTGGGAGCTCCACAGCGCCCGCGGCGAGTCCCGTTGTGTCCAGCCGGCTGACAAGCACTTCCGGTCCGCGAAGGATGCATGTCAGCGGCGGTGTGCCCGCTCCGGGTATGAGCGGCGTGTGCCTGCCTATGGCATCCTTGGGGGGATAGAGGAGCCATGGGGAAGCCGTGCCAGCCCGGTTGCAGCCGTGTACGAGCTCCTCAGCGCCAGCGTCGGAGTTTGAGGGCTTTAGCGGTATGCACGGCCAACTCATGCCGACCTCCTGGAACTCCCCGTCGGCTTCGCTCGCGGGTCGGTCCCGCTGATTTTTCTACCTTCATAATAAAAAAATCTTTTTTTTTTTATGGCATTTTCGGAAGCCTCAAGCCCACCTGGAGTTGCACGAGCAAGGCCACCTCGGCGTCTCCTTCCGAAAGCGGCCGGGAGCCAGTTCCGAGTATGAGCGGCGTGTGCCTGCCTTTTGCACCCGTGGGGGGATAGAGGGGCCCCTTGGGAGCTTGTACATGCCGGCAGCTTCCTTGTGGGAGCTCCACAGCGCCCGCGGCGAGTCCCGTTGTGTCCAGCCGGCTGACAAGCACTTCCGGTCCGCGAAGGATGCATGTCAGCGGCGGTGTGCCCGCTCCGGGTATGAGCGGCGTGTGCCTGCCTATGGCATCCTTGGGGGGATAGAGGAGCCATGGGGAAGCCGTGCCAGCCCGGTTGCAGCCGTGTACGAGCTCCTCAGCGCCAGCGTCGGAGTTTGAGGGCTTTAGCGGTATGCACGGCCAACTCATGCCGACCTCCTGGAACTCCCCGTCGGCTTCGCTCGCGGGTCGGTCCCGCTGATTTTTCTACCTTCATAATAAAAAAATCCTTTTTTTTTTATGCCATTTTCGGAAGCCTCAAGCCCACCTGGAGTTGCACGAGCAAGGCCACCTCGGCGTCTCCTTCCGAAAGCGGCCGGGAGCCAGTTCCGAGTATGAGCGGCGTGTGCCTGCCTTTTGCACCCGTGGGGGGATAGAGGGGCCCCTTGGGAGCTTGTACATGCCGGCAGCTTCCTTGTGGGAGCTCCACAGCGCCCGCGGCGAGTCCCGTTGTGTCCAGCCGGCTGACAAGCACTTCCGGTCCGCGAAGGATGCATGTCAGCGGCGGTGTGCCCGCTCCGGGTATGAGCGGCGTGTGCCTGCCTATGGCATCCTTGGGGGGATAGAGGAGCCATGGGGAAGCCGTGCCAGCCCGGTTGCAGCCGTGTACGAGCTCCTCAGCGCCAGCGTCGGAGTTTGAGGGCTTTAGCGGTATGCACGGCCAACTCATGCCGACCTCCTGGAACTCCCCGTCGGCTTCGCTCGCGGGTCGGTCCCGCTGATTTTTCTACCTTCATAATAAAAAAATCCTTTTTTTTTTATGGCATTTTCGGAAGCCTCAAGCCCACCTGGAGTTGCACGAGCAAGGCCACCTCGGCGTCTCCTTCCGAAAGCGGCCGGGAGCCAGTTCCGAGTATGAGCGGCGTGTGCCTGCCTTTTGCACCCGTGGGGGGATAGAGGGGCCCCTTGGGAGCTTGTACATGCCGGCAGCTTCCTTGTGGGAGCTCCACAGCGCCCGCGGCGAGTCCCGTTGTGTCCAGCCGGCTGACAAGCACTTCCGGTCCGCGAAGGATGCATGTCAGCGGCGGTGTGCCCGCTCCGGGTATGAGCGGCGTGTGCCTGCCTATGGCATCCTTGGGGGGATAGAGGAGCCATGGGGAAGCCGTGCCAGCCCGGTTGCAGCCGTGTACGAGCTCCTCAGCGCCAGCGTCGGAGTTTGAGGGCTTTAGCGGTATGCACGGCCAACTCATGCCGACCTCCTGGAACTCCCCGTCGGCTTCGCTCGCGGGTCGGTCCCGCTGATTTTTCTACCTTCATAATAAAAAAATCTTTTTTTTTTAATGGCATTTTCGGAAGCCTCAAGCCCACCTGGAGTTGCACGAGCAAGGCCACCTCGGCGTCTCCTTCCGAAAGCGGCCGGGAGCCAGTTCCGAGTATGAGCGGCGTGTGCCTGCCTTTTGCACCCGTGGGGGGATAGAGGGGCCCCTTGGGAGCTTGTACATGCCGGCAGCTTCCTTGTGGGAGCTCCACAGCGCCCGCGGCGAGTCCCGTTGTGTCCAGCCGGCTGACAAGCACTTCCGGTCCGCGAAGGATGCATGTCAGCGGCGGTGTGCCCGTTCCGGGTATGAGCGGCGTGTGCCTGCCTATGGCATCCTTGGGGGGATAGAGGAGCCATGGGGAAGCCGTGCCAGCCCGGTTGCAGCCGTGTACGAGCTCCTCAGCGCCAGCGTCGGAGTTTGAGGGCTTTAGCGGTATGCACGGCCAACTCATGCCGACCTCCTGGAACTCCCCGTCGGCTTCGCTCGCGGGTCGGTCCCGCTGATTTTTCTACCTTCATAATAAAAAAATCCTTTTTTTTTTATGGCATTTTCGGAAGCCTCAAGCCCACCTGGAGTTGCACGAGCAAGGCCACCTCGGCGTCTCCTTCCGAAAGCGGCCGGGAGCCAGTTCCGAGTATGAGCGGCGTGTGCCTGCCTTTTGCACCCGTGGGGGGATAGAGGGGCCCCTTGGGAGCTTGTACATGCCGGCAGCTTCCTTGTGGGAGCTCCACAGCGCCCGCGGCGAGTCCCGTTGTGTCCAGCCGGCTGACAAGCACTTCCGGTCCGCGAAGGATGCATGTCAGCGGCGGTGTGCCCGCTCCGGGTATGAGCGGCGTGTGCCTGCCTATGGCATCCTTGGGGGGATAGAGGAGCCATGGGGAAGCCGTGCCAGCCCGGTTGCAGCCGTGTACGAGCTCCTCAGCGCCAGCGTCGGAGTTTGAGGGCTTTAGCGGTATGCACGGCCAACTCATGCCGACCTCCTGGAACTCCCCGTCGGCTTCGCTCGCGGGTCGGTCCCGCTGATTTTTCTACCTTCATAATAAAAAAATCTTTTTTTTTTAATGGCATTTTCGGAAGCCTCAAGCCCACCTGGAGTTGCACGAGCAAGGCCACCTCGGCGTCTCCTTCCGAAAGCGGCCGGGGAGCCAGTTCCGAGTATGAGCGGCGTGTGCCTGCCTTTTGCACCCGTGGGGGTATAGAGGGGCCCCTTGGGAGCTTGTACATGCCGGCAGCTTCCTTGTGGGAGCTCCACAGCGCCCGCGGCGAGTCCCGTTGTGTCCAGCCGGCTGACAAGCACTTCCGGTCCGCGAAGGATGCATGGCAGCGGCGGTGTGCCCGCTCCGGGTATGAGCGGCGTGTGCCTGCCTATGGCATCCTTGGGGGGATAGAGGAGCCATGGGGAAGCCGTGCCAGCCCGGTTGCAGCCGTGTACGAGCTCCTCAGCGCCAGCGTCGGAGTTTGAGGGCTTTAGCGGTATGCACGGCCAACTCATGCCGACCTCCTGGAACTCCCCGTCGGCTTCGCTCGCGGGTCGGTCCCGCTGATTTTTCTACCTTCATAATAAAAAAATCTTTTTTTTTTTATGGCATTTTCGGAAGCCTCAAGCCCACCTGGAGTTGCACGAGCAAGGCCACCTCGGCGTCTCCTTCCGAAAGCGGCCGGGAGCCAGTTCCGAGTATGAGCGGCGTGTGCCTGCCTTTTGCACCCGTGGGGGGATAGAGGGGCCCCTTGGGAGCTTGTACATGCCGGCAGCTTCCTTGTGGGAGCTCCACAGCGCCCGCGGCGAGTCCCGTTGTGTCCAGCCGGCTGACAAGCACTTCCGGTCCGCGAAGGATGCATGTCAGCGGCGGTGTGCCCGCTCCGGGTATGAGCGGCGTGTGCCTGCCTATGGCATCCTTGGGGGGATAGAGGAGCCATGGGGAAGCCGTGCCAGCCCGGTTGCAGCCGTGTACGAGCTCCTCAGCGCCAGCGTCGGAGTTTGAGGGCTTTAGCGGTATGCACGGCCAACTCATGCCGACCTCCTGGAACTCCCCGTCGGCTTCGCTCGCGGGTCGGTCCCGCTGATTTTTCTACCTTCATAATAAAAAAATCTTTTTTTTTTAATGGCATTTTCGGAAGCCTCAAGCCCACCTGGAGTTGCACGAGCAAGGCCACCTCGGCGTCTCCTTCCGAAAGCGGCCGGGAGCCAGTTCCGAGTATGAGCGGCGTGTGCCTGCCTTTTGCACCCGTGGGGGGATAGAGGGGCCCCTTGGGAGCTTGTACATGCCGGCAGCTTCCTTGTGGGAGCTCCACAGCGCCCGCGGCGAGTCCCGTTGTGTCCAGCCGGCTGACAAGCACTTCCGGTCCGCGAAGGATGCATGTCAGCGGCGGTGTGCCCGTTCCGGGTATGAGCGGCGTGTGCCTGCCTATGGCATCCTTGGGGGGATAGAGGAGCCATGGGGAAGCCGTGCCAGCCCGGTTGCAGCCGTGTACGAGCTCCTCAGCGCCAGCGTCGGAGTTTGAGGGCTTTAGCGGTATGCACGGCCAACTCATGCCGACCTCCTGGAACTCCCCGTCGGCTTCGCTCGCGGGTCGGTCCCGCTGATTTTTCTACCTTCATAATAAAAAAATCCTTTTTTTTTTATGGCATTTTCGGAAGCCTCAAGCCCACCTGGAGTTGCACGAGCAAGGCCACCTCGGCGTCTCCTTCCGAAAGCGGCCGGGAGCCAGTTCCGAGTATGAGCGGCGTGTGCCTGCCTTTTGCACCCGTGGGGGGATAGAGGGGCCCCTTGGGAGCTTGTACATGCCGGCAGCTTCCTTGTGGGAGCTCCACAGCGCCCGCGGCGAGTCCCGTTGTGTCCAGCCGGCTGACAAGCACTTCCGGTCCGCGAAGGATGCATGTCAGCGGCGGTGTGCCCGCTCCGGGTATGAGCGGCGTGTGCCTGCCTATGGCATCCTTGGGGGGATAGAGGAGCCATGGGGAAGCCGTGCCAGCCCGGTTGCAGCCGTGTACGAGCTCCTCAGCGCCAGCGTCGGAGTTTGAGGGCTTTAGCGGTATGCACGGCCAACTCATGCCGACCTCCTGGAACTCCCCGTCGGCTTCGCTCGCGGGTCGGTCCCGCTGATTTTTCTACCTTCATAATAAAAAAATCTTTTTTTTTTATGGCATTTTCGGAAGCCTCAAGCCCACCTGGAGTTGCACGAGCAAGGCCACCTCGGCGTCTCCTTCCGAAAGCGGCCGGGAGCCAGTTCCGAGTATGAGCGGCGTGTGCCTGCCTTTTGCACCCGTGGGGGGATAGAGGGGCCCCTTGGGAGCTTGTACATGCCGGCAGCTTCCTTGTGGGAGCTCCACAGCGCCCGCGGCGAGTCCCGTTGTGTCCAGCCGGCTGACAAGCACTTCCGGTCCGCGAAGGATGCATGGCAGCGGCGGTGTGCCCGCTCCGGGTATGAGCGGCGTGTGCCTGCCTATGGCATCCTTGGGGGGATAGAGGAGCCATGGGGAAGCCGTGCCAGCCCGGTTGCAGCCGTGTACGAGCTCCTCAGCGCCAGCGTCGGAGTTTGAGGGCTTTAGCGGTATGCACGGCCAACTCATGCCGACCTCCTGGAACTCCCCGTCGGCTTCGCTCGCGGGTCGGTCCCGCTGATTTTTCTACCTTCATAATAAAAAAATCTTTTTTTTTTTATGGCATTTTCGGAAGCCTCAAGCCCACCTGGAGTTGCACGAGCAAGGCCACCTCGGCGTCTCCTTCCGAAAGCGGCCGGGAGCCAGTTCCGAGTATGAGCGGCGTGTGCCTGCCTTTTGCACCCGTGGGGGGATAGAGGGGCCCCTTGGGAGCTTGTACATGCCGGCAGCTTCCTTGTGGGAGCTCCACAGCGCCCGCGGCGAGTCCCGTTGTGTCCAGCCGGCTGACAAGCACTTCCGGTCCGCGAAGGATGCATGTCAGCGGCGGTGTGCCCGCTCCGGGTATGAGCGGCGTGTGCCTGCCTATGGCATCCTTGGGGGGATAGAGGAGCCATGGGGAAGCCGTGCCAGCCCGGTTGCAGCCGTGTACGAGCTCCTCAGCGCCAGCGTCGGAGTTTGAGGGCTTTAGCGGTATGCACGGCCAACTCATGCCGACCTCCTGGAACTCCCCGTCGGCTTCGCTCGCGGGTCGGTCCCGCTGATTTTTCTACCTTCATAATAAAAAAATCTTTTTTTTTTTATGGCATTTTCGGAAGCCTCAAGCCCACCTGGAGTTGCACGAGCAAGGCCACCTCGGCGTCTCCTTCCGAAAGCGGCCGGGAGCCAGTTCCGAGTATGAGCGGCGTGTGCCTGCCTTTTGCACCCGTGGGGGGATAGAGGGGCCCCTTGGGAGCTTGTACATGCCGGCAGCTTCCTTGTGGGAGCTCCACAGCGCCCGCGGCGAGTCCCGTTGTGTCCAGCCGGCTGACAAGCACTTCCGGTCCGCGAAGGATGCATGTCAGCGGCGGTGTGCCCGCTCCGGGTATGAGCGGCGTGTGCCTGCCTATGGCATCCTTGGGGGGATAGAGGAGCCATGGGGAAGCCGTGCCAGCCCGGTTGCAGCCGTGTACGAGCTCCTCAGCGCCAGCGTCGGAGTTTGAGGGCTTTAGCGGTATGCACGGCCAACTCATGCCGACCTCCTGGAACTCCCCGTCGGCTTCGCTCGCGGGTCGGTCCCGCTGATTTTTCTACCTTCATAATAAAAAAATCTTTTTTTTTTTATGGCATTTTCGGAAGCCTCAAGCCCACCTGGAGTTGCACGAGCAAGGCCACCTCGGCGTCTCCTTCCGAAAGCGGCCGGGAGCCAGTTCCGAGTATGAGCGGCGTGTGCCTGCCTTTTGCACCCGTGGGGGGATAGAGGGGCCCCTTGGGAGCTTGTACATGCCGGCAGCTTCCTTGTGGGAGCTCCACAGCGCCCGCGGCGAGTCCCGTTGTGTCCAGCCGGCTGACAAGCACTTCCGGTCCGCGAAGGATGCATGTCAGCGGCGGTGTGCCCGCTCCGGGTATGAGCGGCGTGTGCCTGCCTATGGCATCCTTGGGGGGATAGAGGAGCCATGGGGAAGCCGTGCCAGCCCGGTTGCAGCCGTGTACGAGCTCCTCAGCGCCAGCGTCGGAGTTTGAGGGCTTTAGCGGTATGCACGGCCAACTCATGCCGACCTCCTGGAACTCCCCGTCGGCTTCGCTCGCGGGTCGGTCCCGCTGATTTTTCTACCTTCATAATAAAAAAATCTTTTTTTTTTTATGGCATTTTCGGAAGCCTCAAGCCCACCTGGAGTTGCACGAGCAAGGCCACCTCGGCGTCTCCTTCCGAAAGCGGCCGGGAGCCAGTTCCGAGTATGAGCGGCGTGTGCCTGCCTTTTGCACCCGTGGGGGGATAGAGGGGCCCCTTGGGAGCTTGTACATGCCGGCAGCTTCCTTGTGGGAGCTCCACAGCGCCCGCGGCGAGTCCCGTTGTGTCCAGCCGGCTGACAAGCACTTCCGGTCCGCGAAGGATGCATGTCAGCGGCGGTGTGCCCGCTCCGGGTATGAGCGGCGTGTGCCTGCCTATGGCATCCTTGGGGGGATAGAGGAGCCATGGGGAAGCCGTGCCAGCCCGGTTGCAGCCGTGTACGAGCTCCTCAGCGCCAGCGTCGGAGTTTGAGGGCTTTAGCGGTATGCACGGCCAACTCATGCCGACCTCCTGGAACTCCCCGTCGGCTTCGCTCGCGGGTCGGTCCCGCTGATTTTTCTACCTTCATAATAAAAAAATCTTTTTTTTTTTATGGCATTTTCGGAAGCCTCAAGCCCACCTGGAGTTGCACGAGCAAGGCCACCTCGGCGTCTCCTTCCGAAAGCGGCCGGGAGCCAGTTCCGAGTATGAGCGGCGTGTGCCTGCCTTTTGCACCCGTGGGGGGATAGAGGGGCCCCTTGGGAGCTTGTACATGCCGGCAGCTTCCTTGTGGGAGCTCCACAGCGCCCGCGGCGAGTCCCGTTGTGTCCAGCCGGCTGACAAGCACTTCCGGTCCGCGAAGGATGCATGTCAGCGGCGGTGTGCCCGCTCCGGGTATGAGCGGCGTGTGCCTGCCTATGGCATCCTTGGGGGGATAGAGGAGCCATGGGGAAGCCGTGCCAGCCCGGTTGCAGCCGTGTACGAGCTCCTCAGCGCCAGCGTCGGAGTTTGAGGGCTTTAGCGGTATGCACGGCCAACTCATGCCGACCTCCTGGAACTCCCCGTCGGCTTCGCTCGCGGGTCGGTCCCGCTGATTTTTCTACCTTCATAATAAAAAAATCTTTTTTTTTTTATGGCATTTTCGGAAGCCTCAAGCCCACCTGGAGTTGCACGAGCAAGGCCACCTCGGCGTCTCCTTCCGAAAGCGGCCGGGAGCCAGTTCCGAGTATGAGCGGCGTGTGCCTGCCTTTTGCACCCGTGGGGGGATAGAGGGGCCCCTTGGGAGCTTGTACATGCCGGCAGCTTCCTTGTGGGAGCTCCACAGCGCCCGCGGCGAGTCCCGTTGTGTCCAGCCGGCTGACAAGCACTTCCGGTCCGCGAAGGATGCATGTCAGCGGCGGTGTGCCCGCTCCGGGTATGAGCGGCGTGTGCCTGCCTATGGCATCCTTGGGGGGATAGAGGAGCCATGGGGAAGCCGTGCCAGCCCGGTTGCAGCCGTGTACGAGCTCCTCAGCGCCAGCGTCGGAGTTTGAGGGCTTTAGCGGTATGCACGGCCAACTCATGCCGACCTCCTGGAACTCCCCGTCGGCTTCGCTCGCGGGTCGGTCCCGCTGATTTTTCTACCTTCATAATAAAAAAATCTTTTTTTTTTTATGGCATTTTCGGAAGCCTCAAGCCCACCTGGAGTTGCACGAGCAAGGCCACCTCGGCGTCTCCTTCCGAAAGCGGCCGGGAGCCAGTTCCGAGTATGAGCGGCGTGTGCCTGCCTTTTGCACCCGTGGGGGGATAGAGGGGCCCCTTGGGAGCTTGTACATGCCGGCAGCTTCCTTGTGGGAGCTCCACAGCGCCCGCGGCGAGTCCCGTTGTGTCCAGCCGGCTGACAAGCACTTCCGGTCCGCGAAGGATGCATGTCAGCGGCGGTGTGCCCGCTCCGGGTATGAGCGGCGTGTGCCTGCCTATGGCATCCTTGGGGGGATAGAGGAGCCATGGGGAAGCCGTGCCAGCCCGGTTGCAGCCGTGTACGAGCTCCTCAGCGCCAGCGTCGGAGTTTGAGGGCTTTAGCGGTATGCACGGCCAACTCATGCCGACCTCCTGGAACTCCCCGTCGGCTTCGCTCGCGGGTCGGTCCCGCTGATTTTTTTACCTTCATAATAAAAAAATCTTTTTTTTTTTATGGCATTTTCGGAAGCCTCAAGCCCACCTGGAGTTGCACGAGCAAGGCCACCTCGGCGTCTCCTTCCGAAAGCGGCCGGGAGCCAGTTCCGAGTATGAGCGGCGTGTGCCTGCCTTTTGCACCCGTGGGGGGATAGAGGGGCCCCTTGGGAGCTTGTACATGCCGGCAGCTTCCTTGTGGGAGCTCCACAGCGCCCGCGGCGAGTCCCGTTGTGTCCAGCCGGCTGACAAGCACTTCCGGTCCGCGAAGGATGCATGTCAGCGGCGGTGTGCCCGCTCCGGGTATGAGCGGCGTGTGCCTGCCTATGGCATCCTTGGGGGGATAGAGGAGCCATGGGGAAGCCGTGCCAGCCCGGTTGCAGCCGTGTACGAGCTCCTCAGCGCCAGCGTCGGAGTTTGAGGGCTTTAGCGGTATGCACGGCCAACTCATGCCGACCTCCTGGAACTCCCCGTCGGCTTCGCTCGCGGGTCGGTCCCGCTGATTTTTCTACCTTCATAATAAAAAAATCTTTTTTTTTTTATGGCATTTTCGGAAGCCTCAAGCCCACCTGGAGTTGCACGAGCAAGGCCACCTCGGCGTCTCCTTCCGAAAGCGGCCGGGAGCCAGTTCCGAGTATGAGCGGCGTGTGCCTGCCTTTTGCACCCGTGGGGGGATAGAGGGGCCCCTTGGGAGCTTGTACATGCCGGCAGCTTCCTTGTGGGAGCTCCACAGCGCCCGCGGCGAGTCCCGTTGTGTCCAGCCGGCTGACAAGCACTTCCGGTCCGCGAAGGATGCATGTCAGCGGCGGTGTGCCCGCTCCGGGTATGAGCGGCGTGTGCCTGCCTATGGCATCCTTGGGGGGATAGAGGAGCCATGGGGAAGCCGTGCCAGCCCGGTTGCAGCCGTGTACGAGCTCCTCAGCGCCAGCGTCGGAGTTTGAGGGCTTTAGCGGTATGCACGGCCAACTCATGCCGACCTCCTGGAACTCCCCGTCGGCTTCGCTCGCGGGTCGGTCCCGCTGATTTTTCTACCTTCATAATAAAAAAATCTTTTTTTTTTTATGGCATTTTCGGAAGCCTCAAGCCCACCTGGAGTTGCACGAGCAAGGCCACCTCGGCGTCTCCTTCCGAAAGCGGCCGGGAGCCAGTTCCGAGTATGAGCGGCGTGTGCCTGCCTTTTGCACCCGTGGGGGGATAGAGGGGCCCCTTGGGAGCTTGTACATGCCGGCAGCTTCCTTGTGGGAGCTCCACAGCGCCCGCGGCGAGTCCCGTTGTGTCCAGCCGGCTGACAAGCACTTCCGGTCCGCGAAGGATGCATGTCAGCGGCGGTGTGCCCGCTCCGGGTATGAGCGGCGTGTGCCTGCCTATGGCATCCTTGGGGGGATAGAGGAGCCATGGGGAAGCCGTGCCAGCCCGGTTGCAGCCGTGTACGAGCTCCTCAGCGCCAGCGTCGGAGTTTGAGGGCTTTAGCGGTATGCACGGCCAACTCATGCCGACCTCCTGGAACTCCCCGTCGGCTTCGCTCGCGGGTCGGTCCCGCTGATTTTTCTACCTTCATAATAAAAAAATCTTTTTTTTTTTATGGCATTTTCGGAAGCCTCAAGCCCACCTGGAGTTGCACGAGCAAGGCCACCTCGGCGTCTCCTTCCGAAAGCGGCCGGGAGCCAGTTCCGAGTATGAGCGGCGTGTGCCTGCCTTTTGCACCCGTGGGGGGATAGAGGGGCCCCTTGGGAGCTTGTACATGCCGGCAGCTTCCTTGTGGGAGCTCCACAGCGCCCGCGGCGAGTCCCGTTGTGTCCAGCCGGCTGACAAGCACTTCCGGTCCGCGAAGGATGCATGTCAGCGGCGGTGTGCCCGCTCCGGGTATGAGCGGCGTGTGCCTGCCTATGGCATCCTTGGGGGGATAGAGGAGCCATGGGGAAGCCGTGCCAGCCCGGTTGCAGCCGTGTACGAGCTCCTCAGCGCCAGCGTCGGAGTTTGAGGGCTTTAGCGGTATGCACGGCCAACTCATGCCGACCTCCTGGAACTCCCCGTCGGCTTCGCTCGCGGGTCGGTCCCGCTGATTTTTCTACCTTCATAATAAAAAAATCTTTTTTTTTTTATGGCATTTTCGGAAGCCTCAAGCCCACCTGGAGTTGCACGAGCAAGGCCACCTCGGCGTCTCCTTCCGAAAGCGGCCGGGAGCCAGTTCCGAGTATGAGCGGCGTGTGCCTGCCTTTTGCACCCGTGGGGGGATAGAGGGGCCCCTTGGGAGCTTGTACATGCCGGCAGCTTCCTTGTGGGAGCTCCACAGCGCCCGCGGCGAGTCCCGTTGTGTCCAGCCGGCTGACAAGCACTTCCGGTCCGCGAAGGATGCATGTCAGCGGCGGTGTGCCCGCTCCGGGTATGAGCGGCGTGTGCCTGCCTATGGCATCCTTGGGGGGATAGAGGAGCCATGGGGAAGCCGTGCCAGCCCGGTTGCAGCCGTGTACGAGCTCCTCAGCGCCAGCGTCGGAGTTTGAGGGCTTTAGCGGTATGCACGGCCAACTCATGCCGACCTCCTGGAACTCCCCGTCGGCTTCGCTCGCGGGTCGGTCCCGCTGATTTTTCTACCTTCATAATAAAAAAATCTTTTTTTTTTTATGGCATTTTCGGAAGCCTCAAGCCCACCTGGAGTTGCACGAGCAAGGCCACCTCGGCGTCTCCTTCCGAAAGCGGCCGGGAGCCAGTTCCGAGTATGAGCGGCGTGTGCCTGCCTTTTGCACCCGTGGGGGGATAGAGGGGCCCCTTGGGAGCTTGTACATGCCGGCAGCTTCCTTGTGGGAGCTCCACAGCGCCCGCGGCGAGTCCCGTTGTGTCCAGCCGGCTGACAAGCACTTCCGGTCCGCGAAGGATGCATGTCAGCGGCGGTGTGCCCGCTCCGGGTATGAGCGGCGTGTGCCTGCCTATGGCATCCTTGGGGGGATAGAGGAGCCATGGGGAAGCCGTGCCAGCCCGGTTGCAGCCGTGTACGAGCTCCTCAGCGCCAGCGTCGGAGTTTGAGGGCTTTAGCGGTATGCACGGCCAACTCATGCCGACCTCCTGGAACTCCCCGTCGGCTTCGCTCGCGGGTCGGTCCCGCTGATTTTTCTACCTTCATAATAAAAAAATCTTTTTTTTTTTATGGCATTTTCGGAAGCCTCAAGCCCACCTGGAGTTGCACGAGCAAGGCCACCTCGGCGTCTCCTTCCGAAAGCGGCCGGGAGCCAGTTCCGAGTATGAGCGGCGTGTGCCTGCCTTTTGCACCCGTGGGGGGATAGAGGGGCCCCTTGGGAGCTTGTACATGCCGGCAGCTTCCTTGTGGGAGCTCCACAGCGCCCGCGGCGAGTCCCGTTGTGTCCAGCCGGCTGACAAGCACTTCCGGTCCGCGAAGGATGCATGTCAGCGGCGGTGTGCCCGCTCCGGGTATGAGCGGCGTGTGCCTGCCTATGGCATCCTTGGGGGGATAGAGGAGCCATGGGGAAGCCGTGCCAGCCCGGTTGCAGCCGTGTACGAGCTCCTCAGCGCCAGCGTCGGAGTTTGAGGGCTTTAGCGGTATGCACGGCCAACTCATGCCGACCTCCTGGAACTCCCCGTCGGCTTCGCTCGCGGGTCGGTCCCGCTGATTTTTCTACCTTCATAATAAAAAAATCTTTTTTTTTTTATGGCATTTTCGGAAGCCTCAAGCCCACCTGGACTTGCACGAGCAAGGCCACCTCGGCGTCTCCTTCCGAAAGCGGCCGGGAGCCAGTTCCGAGTATGAGCGGCGTGTGCCTGCCTTTTGCACCCGTGGGGGGATAGAGGGGCCCCTTGGGAGCTTGTACATGCCGGCAGCTTCCTTGTGGGAGCTCCACAGCGCCCGCGGCGAGTCCCGTTGTGTCCAGCCGGCTGACAAGCACTTCCGGTCCGCGAAGGATGCATGTCAGCGGCGGTGTGCCCGCTCCGGGTATGAGCGGCGTGTGCCTGCCTATGGCATCCTTGGGGGGATAGAGGAGCCATGGGGAAGCCGTGCCAGCCCGGTTGCAGCCGTGTACGAGCTCCTCAGCGCCAGCGTCGGAGTTTGAGGGCTTTAGCGGTATGCACGGCCAACTCATGCCGACCTCCTGGAACTCCCCGTCGGCTTCGCTCGCGGGTCGGTCCCGCTGATTTTTCTACCTTCATAATAAAAAAATCTTTTTTTTTTTATGGCATTTTCGGAAGCCTCAAGCCCACCTGGAGTTGCACGAGCAAGGCCACCTCGGCGTCTCCTTCCGAAAGCGGCCGGGAGCCAGTTCCGAGTATGAGCGGCGTGTGCCTGCCTTTTGCACCCGTGGGGGGATAGAGGGGCCCCTTGGGAGCTTGTACATGCCGGCAGCTTCCTTGTGGGAGCTCCACAGCGCCCGCGGCGAGTCCCGTTGTGTCCAGCCGGCTGACAAGCACTTCCGGTCCGCGAAGGATGCATGTCAGCGGCGGTGTGCCCGCTCCGGGTATGAGCGGCGTGTGCCTGCCTATGGCATCCTTGGGGGGATAGAGGAGCCATGGGGAAGCCGTGCCAGCCCGGTTGCAGCCGTGTACGAGCTCCTCAGCGCCAGCGTCGGAGTTTGAGGGCTTTAGCGGTATGCACGGCCAACTCATGCCGACCTCCTGGAACTCCCCGTCGGCTTCGCTCGCGGGTCGGTCCCGCTGATTTTTCTACCTTCATAATAAAAAAATCTTTTTTTTTTTATGGCATTTTCGGAAGCCTCAAGCCCACCTGGAGTTGCACGACCAAGGCCACCTCGGCGTCTCCTTCCGAAAGCGGCCGGGAGCCAGTTCCGAGTATGAGCGGCGTGTGCCTGCCTTTTGCACCCGTGGGGGGATAGAGGGGCCCCTTGGGAGCTTGTACATGCCGGCAGCTTCCTTGTGGGAGCTCCACAGCGCCCGCGGCGAGTCCCGTTGTGTCCAGCCGGCTGACAAGCACTTCCGGTCCGCGAAGGATGCATGTCAGCGGCGGTGTGCCCGCTCCGGGTATGAGCGGCGTGTGCCTGCCTATGGCATCCTTGGGGGGATAGAGGAGCCATGGGGAAGCCGTGCCAGCCCGGTTGCAGCCGTGTACGAGCTCCTCAGCGCCAGCGTCGGAGTTTGAGGGCTTTAGCGGTATGCACGGCCAACTCATGCCGACCTCCTGGAACTCCCCGTCGGCTTCGCTCGCGGGTCGGTCCCGCTGATTTTTCTACCTTCATAATAAAAAAATCTTTTTTTTTTTATGGCATTTTCGGAAGCCTCAAGCCCACCTGGAGTTGCACGAGCAAGGCCACCTCGGCGTCTCCTTCCGAAAGCGGCCGGGAGCCAGTTCCGAGTATGAGCGGCGTGTGCCTGCCTTTTGCACCCGTGGGGGGATAGAGGGGCCCCTTGGGAGCTTGTACATGCCGGCAGCTTCCTTGTGGGAGCTCCACAGCGCCCGCGGCGAGTCCCGTTGTGTCCAGCCGGCTGACAAGCACTTCCGGTCCGCGAAGGATGCATGTCAGCGGCGGTGTGCCCGCTCCGGGTATGAGCGGCGTGTGCCTGCCTATGGCATCCTTGGGGGGATAGAGGAGCCATGGGGAAGCCGTGCCAGCCCGGTTGCAGCCGTGTACGAGCTCCTCAGCGCCAGCGTCGGAGTTTGAGGGCTTTAGCGGTATGCACGGCCAACTCATGCCGACCTCCTGGAACTCCCCGTCGGCTTCGCTCGCGGGTCGGTCCCGCTGATTTTTCTACCTTCATAATAAAAAAATCTTTTTTTTTTTATGGCATTTTCGGAAGCCTCAAGCCCACCTGGAGTTGCACGACCAAGGCCACCTCGGCGTCTCCTTCCGAAAGCGGCCGGGAGCCAGTTCCGAGTATGAGCGGCGTGTGCCTGCCTTTTGCACCCGTGGGGGGATAGAGGGGCCCCTTGGGAGCTTGTACATGCCGGCAGCTTCCTTGTGGGAGCTCCACAGCGCCCGCGGCGAGTCCCGTTGTGTCCAGCCGGCTGACAAGCACTTCCGGTCCGCGAAGGATGCATGTCAGCGGCGGTGTGCCCGCTCCGGGTATGAGCGGCGTGTGCCTGCCTATGGCATCCTTGGGGGGATAGAGGAGCCATGGGGAAGCCGTGCCAGCCCGGTTGCAGCCGTGTACGAGCTCCTCAGCGCCAGCGTCGGAGTTTGAGGGCTTTAGCGGTATGCACGGCCAACTCATGCCGACCTCCTGGAACTCCCCGTCGGCTTCGCTCGCGGGTCGGTCCCGCTGATTTTTCTACCTTCATAATAAAAAAATCTTTTTTTTTTTATGGCATTTTCGGAAGCCTCAAGCCCACCTGGAGTTGCACGAGCAAGGCCACCTCGGCGTCTCCTTCCGAAAGCGGCCGGGAGCCAGTTCCGAGTATGAGCGGCGTGTGCCTGCCTTTTGCACCCGTGGGGGGATAGAGGGGCCCCTTGGGAGCTTGTACATGCCGGCAGCTTCCTTGTGGGAGCTCCACAGCGCCCGCGGCGAGTCCCGTTGTGTCCAGCCGGCTGACAAGCACTTCCGGTCCGCGAAGGATGCATGTCAGCGGCGGTGTGCCCGCTCCGGGTATGAGCGGCGTGTGCCTGCCTATGGCATCCTTGGGGGGATAGAGGAGCCATGGGGAAGCCGTGCCAGCCCGGTTGCAGCCGTGTACGAGCTCCTCAGCGCCAGCGTCGGAGTTTGAGGGCTTTAGCGGTATGCACGGCCAACTCATGCCGACCTCCTGGAACTCCCCGTCGGCTTCGCTCGCGGGTCGGTCCCGCTGATTTTTCTACCTTCATAATAAAAAAATCTTTTTTTTTTTATGGCATTTTCGGAAGCCTCAAGCCCACCTGGAGTTGCACGAGCAAGGCCACCTCGGCGTCTCCTTCCGAAAGCGGCCGGGAGCCAGTTCCGAGTATGAGCGGCGTGTGCCTGCCTTTTGCACCCGTGGGGGGATAGAGGGGCCCCTTGGGAGCTTGTACATGCCGGCAGCTTCCTTGTGGGAGCTCCACAGCGCCCGCGGCGAGTCCCGTTGTGTCCAGCCGGCTGACAAGCACTTCCGGTCCGCGAAGGATGCATGTCAGCGGCGGTGTGCCCGCTCCGGGTATGAGCGGCGTGTGCCTGCCTATGGCATCCTTGGGGGGATAGAGGAGCCATGGGGAAGCCGTGCCAGCCCGGTTGCAGCCGTGTACGAGCTCCTCAGCGCCAGCGTCGGAGTTTGAGGGCTTTAGCGGTATGCACGGCCAACTCATGCCGACCTCCTGGAACTCCCCGTCGGCTTCGCTCGCGGGTCGGTCCCGCTGATTTTTCTACCTTCATAATAAAAAAATCTTTTTTTTTTTATGGCATTTTCGGAAGCCTCAAGCCCACCTGGAGTTGCACGAGCAAGGCCACCTCGGCGTCTCCTTCCGAAAGCGGCCGGGAGCCAGTTCCGAGTATGAGCGGCGTGTGCCTGCCTTTTGCACCCGTGGGGGGATAGAGGGGCCCCTTGGGAGCTTGTACATGCCGGCAGCTTCCTTGTGGGAGCTCCACAGCGCCCGCGGCGAGTCCCGTTGTGTCCAGCCGGCTGACAAGCACTTCCGGTCCGCGAAGGATGCATGTCAGCGGCGGTGTGCCCGCTCCGGGTATGAGCGGCGTGTGCCTGCCTATGGCATCCTTGGGGGGATAGAGGAGCCATGGGGAAGCCGTGCCAGCCCGGTTGCAGCCGTGTACGAGCTCCTCAGCGCCAGCGTCGGAGTTTGAGGGCTTTAGCGGTATGCACGGCCAACTCATGCCGACCTCCTGGAACTCCCCGTCGGCTTCGCTCGCGGGTCGGTCCCGCTGATTTTTCTACCTTCATAATAAAAAAATCTTTTTTTTTTTATGGCATTTTCGGAAGCCTCAAGCCCACCTGGAGTTGCACGAGCAAGGCCACCTCGGCGTCTCCTTCCGAAAGCGGCCGGGAGCCAGTTCCGAGTATGAGCGGTGTGTGCCTGCCTTTTGCACCCGTGGGGGAATAGAGGAGCCATGGGGAAGCTGTGCATGCCCAAGCTTCAAACTGTCACCATGTCAACAGACATGGTGACAGCGTCCCGATCGCAAAGCAGGATTCAAACAGGACCAATCAGAGTGGTCCCTGTGCCGGAAACGAGCTGTGATTGGTCAGTACTGACAGGCCAATCATAGCGCAGGAGCAGTGTTGCCTGCCTATTGCACCCGTGGGGGGAATAGAGGAGCCATGGGGAAGCTGTGCATGCCCAAGCTTCAAACTGTCACCATGTCAACAGACATGGTGACAGTGTCCCGATCGCAAAGCAGGATTCAAACAGGACCAATCAGAGTGGTCCCTGTGCCGGAAACGAGCTGTGATTGGTCAGTACTGACAGGCCAATCACAGCGCAGTAGCAGTGGTGCCTGCCTATTGCACCCGTGGGGGGGATAGAGGAGCCATGGGGAAGCTGTGCATGCCCAAGCTTCAAACTGTCACCATGTCAACAGACATGGTGACAGCGTCCCGATCACAAAGCAGGATTCAAACAGGACCAATCAGAGTGGTCCCTGTGCCGGAAACGAGCTGTGATTGGTCAGTACTGACAGGCCAATCACAGCGCAGGAGCCGTGGTTTGCCGGCATCTCCGTCTCTGACAAGCTCTTTCCTGTCAGAGAGCTTGTGAGAGACGGAGACAGGAATAAATACAGTGCGTAAGTTAAAAAAAAACAGCGATCTGCCGCTTTTCTGCCCTTTTGTGCCCACTAACCTGTTTTTAGTTAGTTAGGTAGCACAAGTTTTTCAGTATGGCCAAAAGAGTCTTTTTAGCCGAGGAAGCATCTGCAATGCTGTGTTCCGACACGAACAGCGCAAGTGAAGGTGAGGAGCAGTTCGTGCTTCCATCTTCCTCTGCATCCAGTGACTCTGAATCTGCACCCCCCAGTCGGCGTAGAAGAGCCGTAGTTCCTGATCTGCCTGAGCTGACCTGGGAAGCTGCAGAGAATTATACCCCCCAGGTGCCTGAGTTTACAGCCCGCTCAGGCATTCAAATTGAAATGACGGGTTTCAGCCCCATTGATTATTTTAACCTTTTTTTTTCAGACTCCCTTTTAGCGTTAATGGTCCAGCAGACCAACATCTATGCGGAACAATTTATCGCCCAGAACCCTGACTCTTATTATGGGAGAAGCCAAAATTGGACCCCCACAAACCTAGTGGAATTGCGGAAGTTTTGGGGCATATTTTTAAGTTTTGGCCTAATAAAAAAGCCTAGGATTAGAGACTATTGGTCCCTTGATATTTTATATAACACCCCCATTTACCGCACAGTAATGCCAAGGAAGCGCTTCGAAGCCATCCTGAAATTCCTTCATTACAATGATAATAGCCAGTGCCCACCCCCACAGGACCCAAATTTTGATAGGCTATATAAAATACGACCATTGATTGCCCACTACTCCCAAATTTTTTCCCACGTTTATACCCCCCAGCAAAATATTTCGGTAGATGAATCCCTAGTCAGCTTCAAGGGTAGACTGCACTTCAGGCAGTATCTACCCAATAAAAGAGCCCGGTACGGCATAAAGCTCTACAAGCTGTGCGAAAGTGCCACCGGTTACACCTACTCCTTTAGGGTCTATGAGGGAAAAGACTCCCATATAGATCCCCCAGAATGCCCCCCTTTCCTTGGAATTAGTGGAAAGATCGTATGGGATCTTATCCATCCTTTACTTGGGAAAGGCTATCATCTTTATCTGGACAACTTTTATAACAGTGTCCCCTTAGTAAAAGTTCTCTTGTCCAGATCCACCTTGGCATGCGGAACAATCCGCAAAAATAAGAAGGGCCTCCCCAAAACATTGCTGGGTCAGATCCTAAAATTAGGAGAGAGCAAAGCTTTCTGCTGCGACAATCTGCTCCTCCTAAAGTATAAGGATAAAAGGGACGTCCTTATACTGACCAGCATACACGACAGCAGATGCAGCCTAGTCCCTGTACGTGGATCCACTTCCCAAGTCCCAAAACCATATTGTGTACAGGAGTACAACAAGTATATGGGTGGCGTTGACCTGTCCGACCAGGTTATAAAACCATACAACGCCATGCGCAAGACCAGAGTATGGTATAAGAAGCTGTCTGTGCATCTTACACAGATGGCTTTATACAACGCCTTTGTCCTCTATAGATATGCCAGCAGTGGAGGTACGTTCCTGCAATTTCAGGAAAAGGTCATAAAGTCCCTGATGTTTGGTAACCAGGAAGGAGAGGGCAGTTCATCTGGCTCTTCCGTCAGTAGGATAATTCCCGGCCAGCATTTCCCGACAGAAATCCCCCCCACTGAAAAAAAAAAGAAGCCCCAAAAAAAATGCCGTGTGTGTGCCAAGCGAGGCATTCGTAAGGACACCACATACCATTGTGAGACATGTCCCACAAATCCCGGCCTGTGCATGAACCAATGTTTCAAAATATATCATACCTCCTTGGATTTTTAATTTATTTATTCATTATTCACCTTTTCTGTCTCCCATACTGGCCATGACCAATTATTAATTTTTCTACTGACCAGCCCCATTTAAAATTTGATCATTTAAAAATTGTAAAAAAAAACCACCTAAAACAAAACTAAAAATTCTCACTATACCCCTAGATAATTTCCTCAATGGGTGTAGTTTCCGAAATGGGGTCACTTGTGGGGGGTTTCCACTGTTTAGTCCCCTCAGGGGCTTTGTAAATGTGACAAGGCCTCTCAAACCATTCCTGCTAAATGTGATCTCCCAAAGCCAAATGGCACTCCATCCCTTCTAAGCCATGCCCTGTGTTCAAATATCCGTTTATTACCACATGTGGGGTATTGTTTTACTCGGGAGACATTGCTTTACAAATTTTACGGTGCTTTTTCTCCTTCAGTCCTTGTGGAAATGAGAAAAAAAATGGCTAAACCTAAATTTTCTTTGAATAAATGTTGATTTTAATTTTCACGGCCTACTTCCAATAAATTCTGTAAAAAACCTGTGCGGTCAAAATGCTTACCATACCCCTAGATAATTTCCTTGAGGTGTCTAGTTTCCCAGATGGGGTCACTTGTGGGGGGTTTCCACTGTTTAGTCCCCTCAGGGGCTTTGTAAATGTGACAAGGCCTCTCAAACCATTCCTGCTAAATGTGATCTCCCAAAGCCAAATGGCACTCCATCCCTTCTAAGCCATGCCCTGTGTTCAAATATCCGTTTATTACCACATGTGGGGTATTGTTTTACTCGGGAGACATTGCTTTACAAATTTTACGGTGCTTTTTCTCCTTCAGTCCTTGTGGAAATGAGAAAAAAAATGGCTAAACCTAAATTTTCTTTGAATAAATGTTGATTTTAATTTTCACGGCCTACTTCCAATAAATTCTGTAAAAAACCTGTGCGGTCAAAATGCTCACCATACCCCTAGATAATTTCCTTGAGGTGTCTAGTTTCCCAGATGGGGTCACTTTTGGGGGATTTGTACTGTTTTGTCACTGCAAGAGCCCTTCTAACAAAATAAGGCCCCAAAATCCACTAGGTGTTCCTTTGCTTCTGAGGCCTGTGCTTCATTCCAGTAGCACGCTACGACCACATGTGGGATATTTCCTAAAACTGCAGAGACTGGGCAACAAATATTGAGTTGAATTTCTCTGCTAAAACCTTCTGTGTAATAAAAAAATAGTATTAAAAATTTATTTCTGCCAATAAATATGAAATTTGTAAATTCCACCTCTACTTTGCTTTAATTCCTGTGAAATGTGTAAAGGGTTAAGACATTTTCTAAATGCTGTTTTGAATACTTTGAGGGGTGAAGTTTTTAAAATGGGGTGACTTTTTGGGGGTTTCTAATATATAAGGCCCTCAAAGCCACTTCACAACTGAACTGGCCCCTGTAAAAATGGCCTTTTGACATTTTCTTGAAAATGTGAGAAATTGCTGCTAAAGTTGTAGGCCTTGTGATGTCATAGAAAAATAAAAGGATGTTCAAAAAACGATGCCAATCTAAAGTAGACATATGGGTGATGTTAATTAGCAACCATTTTGTGTGGTATAACTGCCTGTCTTACAAGCAGATACATTTAAATTGAGAAAAATGCTAATTTTTGCAATTTTTCGCTAATTTTCGGTGTTATTCACAATTAAATATAGAACATATCGAGCAAATTTTGCTAGTAACTTAAAGTGCAATGTGTCACGAGAAAACAATCTCAGAATCGCTTGGATAGGTGAAAGCATTCCAGAGTTATTACCACATAAAGTGAACATGTCAGATTTGAAAAATGAGGCTCTGTCAGGAAGGTCAAAAGTGGCTAGGGCGGGAAGGGGTTAACCTAGTTCGGTCCCCACCGTTACAGTCGGATGTCAGCTGTAAGATACAGCTGAGATCCGGTGATGATGGCACCGACTCAGCTTCTGAGCCGGTGCCAAACATTGTACGTCATTTTGCGTGAAGTCAATGCTTTCCAGGACGTACATATACGTCCAATGGCGGGAAGGGGTTAAAATACAAACCACACAGCTCTTCAAGGTAGAGTTTGAGAAGCTGCATAATATACCCTCCTGCTACTTTGCCTAAATGGTGAGCAAATATAAATTTTTCTACCTAAAATGGCAGAAAACACACCATTTTGGAGATGGAAAGGACGGCTAGAGGGGAAATGGAGGAGGCCGTAGTTTTTAATGACATCTTTTTCCTTGGTGTTTTTTTTTTCTATTTGCTAACGATTTAGTCAAAGTAGCTCAAAAGTAAATGTCTTTATAATACATGATATTGTAAAGTAATGTAATGGGAAATTTTGGCGCATGCCCGTTTTGAGTAAAAATGTTAGCTTTTTGAGACTTTATGCTGTTTTCGCGTCTTTTCAACTAGTAAGTCGGGACCAGCGGGAGAGCAGATCTCCTGCATGACATATTTAATTTACACCTGCGGATATTATAGCTGACATCTATGCTAACTGGTGTAGATGTCAGTTTGTGCAGCACTGACAACCCAAGTTGCGCTATATTTTTTCAGAGCTGTGGGCTTCTTGGAGTATGTTCACATTCAATTTTTTCATTTCGTCAGAGGTATGCGTTGGGAGAAGTCTCCACGTATACCTCCAACGGAAGGCTGTATAGGCATAGAGTGGGATATATCACCTGAACTCCTCGGGCACAGCGTTACTTTAAGCACTAGGCTCGGAAAGCCCCTGACGTTAGCAACACTCTGACTGGGGATTCTGCTCCTAGGGAAGCCCCTGACAACACTGTCCATAAATGGACACTGACGTTAGGAGCTTTAAGATGGCAAAATCCTAGGCCAGAACACTGGCATTGCACTGGCTGCTGATTCCACTCCTGGAGGGAGCCCCTGACGTCACTGTCCATATATGGATTCTGCTCCTGGAGGATCCCTTGATGTTACTGTCTGTACATAGACAGTGACTTTAGGGGCTTTGTAATGTGAGAATTCCAAGTCGGAGCGTTGGCAGCGCTGTGGCCGGGAATTACGCTTGTAGAGAAAGCCTCTCACTTTACTGTGCATATATGGCTTTAAATATCCATATTTTTTTCTTTAAACTCTGGAGTCCCCGGCCAGAGCATCGCAAGCACTCACTGGCCGGGAACTCCTGACTTGGGAAAGCCCTTGATGTCACTTTCACTATATGGACAGTGATGTTAGGAGTTTAAAACCCCAGTAATCCATGGCCAGAGCGTCGGCAATGCTCTGGTTAGTGATTACTCTCCTGGAAGGAGCCCCTGATGTCTGTCAATTGTTATGGTAGTAGTCGGATATGATCTTTAATAAATTTAAACCATTTTTTTAAGCTTTAAGAACAAGGTTTGACAATGATAAGTTCTACCCATGTGTATCTAATGCTGATATGTATCCATGCTCCTTACTCATTTTAATATTGTGTGATTGAACTTGGTAACTTGGTATGCTTGGCTGACTGTACTGTATGATCAGAAGTAGTAACTAGATGTTTAAGAATCAGATTCAGATAAGTTTTAGTAATGATACTTAGTTCAACAGATAGAGAGGTCCTATAGGGGAGGACCAAGTCAATGTGAGCTTGAAACTCTGAACAAATAAATACCAAGTCAGGCAGAGTAAAAAGTAAATTTAGATTACAAAGTTACTATTAAAATACAAACCACACAGCTCTTCAAGGTAGAGTTTGAGAAGCTGCATAATATACCCTCCTGCTACTTTGCCTAAATGGTGAGCAAATAGAAATTTTTCTACCTAAAATGGCAGAAAACACACCATTTTGGAGATGGAAAGGACGGCTAGAGGGGAAATGGAGGAGGTCGTAGTTTTTTAATTACATTTTTTTCCTTGGTGTTTTTTTTTTTCCATTTGCTAACGATTTAGCCAAAGTAGCTCAAAAGTAAATGTCTTTATAATACATGATATTGTAAAGTAATGTAATGGGAAATTTTGGCGCATGCCCGTTTTGAGTAAACATTTTAGCTTTTTGAGACTTTATGCTGTTTTCGCGTCTTTTCAACTAGTAAGTCGGGACCAGCGGGAGAGCAGATCTCCTGCATGACATATTTAATTTACACCTGCGGATATTATAGCTGACATCTATGCTAACTGGTGTAGATGTCAGTTTGTGCAGCACTGACAACCCAAGTTGCGCTATATTTTTTCAGAGCTGTGGGCTTCTTGGAGTATGTTCACATTCAATTTTTTCTTTTCGTCAGAGGTATGCATTGGGAGAAGTCTCCACGTATACCTCCAACGGAAGGCTGTATAGGCATAGAGTGGGATATATCACCTGAACTCCCCGAGCACAGCGTTACTTTAAGCACTAGGAACGGAAAGCCCCTGACGTTAGCAACGCTCTGACTGGGGATTCTGCTCCTAGGGAAGCCCCTGATAACACTGTCCATAAATGGACACTGACGTTAGGAGCTTTAAGATGCCAAAATCCTAGGCCAGAACACTGGCATTGCACTGGCTGGGGATTCCACTCCTGGAGGGAGCCCCTGACGTCACTGTCCATATATGGATTCTGCTCCTGGAGGATCCCTTGATGTTACTGTCTGTACATAGACAGTAACATTAGGGGCTTTGTAATGTGAGAATTCCAAGTCGGAGCGTTGGCAGCGCTGTGGCCGGGAATTACGCTTGTAGAGAAAGCCTCTCACTTTACTGTGCATATATGGCTTTAAATATCCATATTTGGCTTTAAACTCTGGAGTCCCCGGCCAGAGCATCGCAAGCACTCACGGGCCGGGAACTCATGACTTGGGAAAGCCCTTGATGTCACTTTCACTATATGGACAGTGATGTTAGGAGTTTAAAAACACAGGAATCCATGGCCAGAGCGTCGGCAATGCTCTGGTTAGTGATTACTCTCCTGGAAGGAGCCCCTGATGTCTGTCAATTGTTATGGTAGTAGTCGGATATGATCTTTAATAAATTGAAAACATTTTTTTAAGCTTTAAGAACAAGGTTTGACAATGGTAAGTTCTACCCATGTGTATCTAATGCTGATATGTATCCATGCTCCTTACTCATTTTAATATTGTGTGATTGAACTTGGTAACTTGGTATGCTTGGCTGACTGTACTGTATGATCAGAAGTAGTAACTAGATGTTTAAGAATCAGATTCAGATAAGTTTTTGTAATGATACTTAGTTCAACAGATAGAGAGGTCCTATAGGGGAGGACCACGTCAATGTGAGCTTGAAACTCTGAAGAAATAAATACCAAGTCAGGCAGAGTAAAAAGTACATTTAGATTAAAAAGTTACTATTAAAATACAAACCACACAGCTCTTCAAGGTAGAGTTTGAGAAGCTGCATAATATACCCTCCTGCTACTTTGCCTAAATGGTGAGCAAATATAAATTTTTCTACCTAAAATGGCAGAAAACACACCATTTTGGAGATGGAAAGGACGGCTAGAGGGGAAATGGAGGAGGCCGTAGTTTTTTAATTACATCTTTTTCCTTGGTGTTTTTTTTTTCTATTTGCTAACGATTTAGTCAAAGTAGCTCAAAAGTAAATGTCTTTATAATACATGATATTGTAAAGTAATGTAATGGGAAATTTTGGCGCATGCCCGTTTTGAGTAAAAATTTTAGCTTTTTGAGACATTATGCTGTTTTCGCGTCTTTTCAGCTAGTAAGTCGGGACCAGCGGGAGAGCAGATCTCCTGCATGACATATTTAATTTACACCTGCGGATATTATAGCTGACATCTATGCTAACTGGTGTAGATGTCAGTTTGTGCACCACTGACAACCCAAGTTGCGCCATATTTATTCAGAGCTGTGGGCTTCTTGGAGTATGTTCACATTCAATTTTTTCTTTTCGTCAGAGGTATGCGTCGGGAGAAGTCTCTACGTATACCTCCAACGGAAGGCTGTATAGGCATAGAGTGGGATATATCACCTGAACTCCCCGGGCACAGCGTTACTTTAAGCACTAGGCTCGGAAAGCCCCTGACGTTAGGAACGCTCTGACTGGGGATTCTGCTCCTAAGGAAGCCCCTGATAACACTGTCCATAAATGGACACTGACGTTAGGAGCTTTAAGATGCCAAAATCCTAGGCCAGAACACTGGCATTGCACTGGCTGGGGATTCCACTCCTGGAGGGAGCCCCTGACGTCACTGTCCATATATGGATTCTGCTCCTGGAGGATCCCTTGATGTTACTGTCTGTACATAGACAGTAACATTAGGGGCTTTGTAATGTGAGAATTCCAAGTCGGAGCGTTGGCAGCGCTGTGGCCGGGAATTACGCTTGTAGAGAAAGCCTCTCACTTTACTGTGCATATATGGCTTTAAATATCCATATTTGGCTTTAAACTCTGGAGTCCCCGGCCAGAGCATCGCAAGCACTCACGGGCCGGGAACTCATGACTTGGGAAAGCCCTTGATGTCACTTTCACTATATGGACAGTGATGTTAGGAGTTTAAAAACACAGGAATCCATGGCCAGAGCGTCGGCAATGCTCTGGTTAGTGATTACTCTCCTGGAAGGAGCCCCTGATGTCTGTCAATTGTTATGGTAGTAGTCGGATATGATCTTTAATAAATTGAAAACATTTTTTTAAGCTTTAAGAACAAGGTTTGACAATGGTAAGTTCTACCCATGTGTATCTAATGCTGATATGTATCCATGCTCCTTACTCATTTTAATATTGTGTGATTGAACTTGGTAACTTGGTATGCTTGGCTGACTGTACTGTATGATCAGAAGTAGTAACTAGATGTTTAAGAATCAGATTCAGATAAGTTTTTGTAATGATACTTAGTTCAACAGATAGAGAGGTCCTATAGGGGAGGACCACGTCAATGTGAGCTTGAAACTCTGAAGAAATAAATACCAAGTCAGGCAGAGTAAAAAGTACATTTAGATTAAAAAGTTACTATTAAAATACAAACCACACAGCTCTTCAAGGTAGAGTTTGAGAAGCTGCATAATATACCCTCCTGCTACTTTGCCTAAATGGTGAGCAAATATAAATTTTTCTACCTAAAATGGCAGAAAACACACCATTTTGGAGATGGAAAGGACGGCTAGAGGGGAAATGGAGGAGGCCGTAGTTTTTTAATTACATCTTTTTCCTTGGTGTTTTTTTTTTCTATTTGCTAACGATTTAGTCAAAGTAGCTCAAAAGTAAATGTCTTTATAATACATGATATTGTAAAGTAATGTAATGGGAAATTTTGGCGCATGCCCGTTTTGAGTAAAAATTTTAGCTTTTTGAGACATTATGCTGTTTTCGCGTCTTTTCAGCTAGTAAGTCGGGACCAGCGGGAGAGCAGATCTCCTGCATGACATATTTAATTTACACCTGCGGATATTATAGCTGACATCTATGCTAACTGGTGTAGATGTCAGTTTGTGCAGCACTGACAACCCAAGTTGCGCCATATTTATTCAGAGCTGTGGGCTTCTTGGAGTATGTTCACATTCAATTTTTTCTTTTCGTCAGAGGTATGCGTCGGGAGAAGTCTCTACGTATACCTCCAACGGAAGGCTGTATAGGCATAGAGTGGGATATATCACCTGAACTCCCCGGGCACAGCGTTACTTTAAGCACTAGGCTCGGAAAGCCCCTGACGTTAGGAACGCTCTGACTGGGGATTCTGCTCCTAAGGAAGCCCCTGATAACACTGTCCATAAATGGACACTGACGTTAGGAGCTTTAAGATGCCAAAATCCTAGGCCAGAACACTGGCATTGCACTGGCTGGGGATTCCACTCCTGGAGGGAGCCCCTGACGTCACTGTCCATATATGGATTCTGCTCCTGGAGGATCCCTTGATGTTACTGTCTGTACATAGACAGTAACATTAGGGGCTTTGTAATGTGAGAATTCCAAGTCGGAGCGTTGGCAGCGCTGTGGCCGGGAATTACGCTTGTAGAGAAAGCCTCTCACTTTACTGTGCATATATGGCTTTAAATATCCATATTTGGCTTTAAACTCTGGAGTCCCCGGCCAGAGCATCGCAAGCACTCACGGGCCGGGAACTCATGACTTGGGAAAGCCCTTGATGTCACTTTCACTATATGGACAGTGATGTTAGGAGTTTAAAAACACAGGAATCCATGGCCAGAGCGTCGGCAATGCTCTGGTTAGTGATTACTCTCCTGGAAGGAGCCCCTGATGTCTGTCAATTGTTATGGTAGTAGTCGGATATGATCTTTAATAAATTGAAAACATTTTTTTAAGCTTTAAGAACAAGGTTTGACAATGGTAAGTTCTACCCATGTGTATCTAATGCTGATATGTATCCATGCTCCTTACTCATTTTAATATTGTGTGATTGAACTTGGTAACTTGGTATGCTTGGCTGACTGTACTGTATGATCAGAAGTAGTAACTAGATGTTTAAGAATCAGATTCAGATAAGTTTTTGTAATGATACTTAGTTCAACAGATAGAGAGGTCCTATAGGGGAGGACCACGTCAATGTGAGCTTGAAACTCTGAAGAAATAAATACCAAGTCAGGCAGAGTAAAAAGTAAATTTAGATTAAAAAGTTACTATTAAAATACAAACCACACAGCTCTTCAAGGTAGAGTTTGAGAAGCTGCATAATATACCCTCCTGCTACTTTGCCTAAATGGTGAGCAAATATAAATTTTTCTACCTAAAATGGCAGAAAACACACCATTTTGGAGATGGAAAGGACGGCTAGAGGGGAAATGGAGGAGGCCGTAGTTTTTTAATTACATTTTTTTCCTTGGTGTTTTTTTTATTCCATTTGCTAACGATTTAGTCAAAGTAGCTCAAAAGTAAATGTCTTTATAATACATGATATTGTAAAGTAATGTAATGGGAAATTTTGGCGCATGCCCGTTTTGAGTAAAAATTTTAGCTTTTTGAGACTTTATGCTGTTTTCGCGTCTTTTGAACTAGTAAGTCGGGACCAGCGGGAGAGCAGATCTCCTGCATGACATATTTAATTTACACCTGCGGATATTATAGCTGACATCTATGCTAACTGGTGTAGATGTCAGTTTGTGCAGCACTGACAACCCAAGTTGCGCTATATTTATTCAGAGCTGTGGGCTTCTTGGAGTATGTTCACATTCAATTTTTTCTTTTTGTCAGAGGTATGCGTTGGGAGAAGTCTCCACGTATACCTCCATCGGAAGGCTGTATAGGCATAGAGTGGGATATATCACCTGAACTCCTCGGGCACAGCGTTACTTTAAGCACTAGGCTCGGAAAGCCCCTGACGTTAGCAACGCTCTGACTGGGGATTCTGCTCCTAGGGAAGCTCCTGACAACACTGTCCATAAATGGACACTGACGTTAGGAGCTTTAAGATGCCAAAATCCTAGGCCAGAACACTGGCATTGCACTGGCTGGGGATTCCACTCCTGGAGGGAGCCCCTGACGTCACTGTCCATATATGGATTCTGCTCCTGGAGGATCCCTTGATGTTACTGTCTGTACATAGACAGTGACATGAGGGGCTTTGTAATGTGAGAATTCCAAGTCGGAGCGTTGGCAGCGCTGTGGTCGGGAATTAAGCTTGTAGAGAAAGCCTCTCACTTTACTGTGCATATATGGCTTTAAATATCCATATTTGGCTTTAAACTCTGGAGTCCCCGGCCAGAGCATCGCAAGCACTCACTGGCCGGGAACTCCTGACTTGGGAAAGCCCTTGATGTCACTTTCACTATATGGACAGTGATGTTAGGAGTTTAAAACCCAGGAATCCATGGCCAGAGCGTCGGCAATGCTCTGGTTAGTGATTACTCTCCTGGAAGGAGCCCCTGATGTCTGTCAATTGTGATGGTAGTAGTTGGATATGATCTTTAATAAATTTAAACCATTTTTTAAGCTTTAAGAACAAGGTTTGACAATGATAAGTTCTACCCATGTGTATCTAATGCTGATATGTATCCATGCTCCTTACTCATTTTAATATTGTGTGATTGAACTTGGTAACTTGGTATGCTTGGCTGACTGTACTGTATGATCAGAAGTAGTAACTAGATGTTTAAGAATCAGATTCAGATAAGTTTTAGTAATGATACTTAGTTCAACAGATAGAGAGGTCCTATAGGGGAGGACCAAGTCAATGTGAGCTTGAAACTGAACAAATAAATACCAAGTCAGGCAGAGTAAAAAGTAAATTTAGATGAAAAAGTTACTATTAAAATACAAACCACACAGCTCTTCAAGGTAGAGTTTGAGAAGCTGCATAATATACCCTCCTGCTACTTTGCCTAAATAGTGAGCATATAGAAATTTTTCTACTTAAAATGGCAGAAAACACACCATTTTGGAGATGGAAAGGACGGCTAGAGGGGAAATGGAGGAGGCCGTAGTTTTTTAATTACATTTTTTTCCTTGGTGTTTTTTTTTTCCATTTGCTAACGATTTAGTCAAAGTAGCTCAAAAGTAAATGTCTTTATAATACATGATATTGTAAAGTAATGTAATGGGAAATTTTGGCGCATGCCCGTTTTGAGTAAAAATTTTAGCTTTTTGAGACATTATGCTGTTTTCACGTCTTTTCAGCTAGTAAGTCGGGACCAGCGGGAGAGCAGATCTCCTGCATGACATATTTAATTTACACCTGCAGATATTATAGCTGACATCTATGCTAACTGGTGTAGATGTCAGTTTGTGCAGCACTGACAACCCAAGTTGCGCCATATTTATTCAGAGCTTTGGGCTTCTTGGAGTATGTTCACATTCAATTTTTTCTTTTCGTCAGAGGTATGCGTTGGGAGAAGTCTCTACGTATACCTCCAACGGAAGGCTGTATAGGCATAGAGTGGGATATATCACCTGAACTCCCCGGGCACAGCGTTACTTTAAGCACTAGGCTCGGAAAGCCCCTGACGTTAGCAACGCTCTGACTGGGGATTCTGCTCCTAGGGAAGCCCCTGACATCACTGTCCATAAATGGACACTGATGTTAGGAGCTTTAAGATGCCAAAATCCTAGGCCAGAACACTGGCATTGCACTGGCTGGGGATTCCACTCCTGGAGGGAGCCCCTGACGTCACTGTCCATATATGGATTCTGCTCCTGGAGGATCCCTTGATGTTACTGTCTGTACATAGACAATGACATTAGGGGCTTTGTAATGTGAGAATTCCAAGTCGGAGCGTTGGCAGCGCTGTGGCCGGGAATTACGCTTGTAGAGAAAGTCTCTAACTTTACTGTGCATATATGGCTTTAAATATCCATATTTGGCTTTAAACTCTGGAGTCCCCGGCCAGAGCATCGCAAGCACTCACTGGCCGGGAACTCCTGACTTGGGAAAGCCCTTGATGTCACTTTCACTATATGGACAGTGATGTTAGGAGTTTAAAAACCCAGGTATTAATGGCCAGAGCGTCGGCAATGCTCTGGTCAGTGATTTACTCTCCTGGAAGGAGCCCCTGATGTCTGTCAATTGTTATGGTAGTAGTCGGATATGATCTTTAATAAATTGAAACCATTTTTTTAAGCTTTAAGAACAAGGTTTGACAATGATAAGTTCTACCCTTGTGTATCTAATGCTAATATGTATCCATGATCCTTACTCATTTTAATATTGTGTGATTAAACTTGGTAACTTGGTATGCTTGGCTGACTGTACTGTATGATCAGAAGTAGTAACTAGATGTTTAAGAATCAGATTCAGATAAGTTTTAGTAATGATACTTAGTTCAACAGATAGAGAGGTCCTATAGGGGAGGACCAAGTCAATGTGAGCTTGAAACTCTGAACAAATAAATACCAAGTCAGGCAGAGTAAAAAGAAAATTTAGATTAAAAAGTTACTATTAAAATACAAACCACACAGCTCTTCAAGGTAGAGTTTGAGAAGCTGCATAATATACCCTCCTGCTACTTTGCCTAAATAGTGAGCATATAGAAATTTTTCTACTTAAAATGGCAGAAAACACACCATTTTGGAGATGGAAAGGACGGCTAGAGGGGAAATGGAGGAGGCCGTAGTTTTTTAATTACATTTTTTTCCTTGGTGTTTTTTTTTTTCCATTTGCTAACGATTTAGTCAAAGTAGCTCAAAAGTAAATGTCTTTATAATACATGATATTGTAAAGTAATGTAATGGGAAATTTTGGCGCATGCCCGTTTTGAGTAAAAATTTTAGCTTTTTGAGTCATTATGCTGTTTTCACGTCTTTTCAGCTAGTAAGTCGGGACCAGCGGGAGAGCAGATCTCCTGCATGACATATTTAATTTACACCTGCGGATATTATAGCTGACATCTATGCTAACTGGTGTAGATGTCAGTTTGTGCAGCACTGACAACCCAAGTTGCGCCATATTTATTCAGAGCTGTGGGCTTCTTGGAGTATGTTCACATTCAATTTTTTTATTTTCGTCAGAGGTATGGGTTGGGAGAAGTCTCTACGTATACCTCCAACTGAAGGCTGTATAGGCATAGAGTGGGATATATCACCTGAACTCCCCGGGCACACCGTTACTTTAAGCACTAGGCTCGGAAAGCCACTGACGTTAGCAACGCTCTGACTGGGGATTCTGCTCCTAGGGAAGCCCCTGACAACACTGTCCATAAATGGACACTGATGTTAGGAGCTTTAAGATGCCAAAATCCTAGGCCAGAACACTGGCATTGCACTGGCTGGGGATTCCACTCCTGGAGGGAGCCCCTGACGTCACTGTCCATATATGGATTCTGCTCCTGGAGGATCCCTTGATGTTACTGTCTGTACATAGACAATGACATTAGGGCTTTGTAATGTGAGAATTCCAAGTCGGAGCGTTGGCAGCGCTGTGGCCGGGAATTACGCTTGTAGAGAAAGCCTCTCACTTTACTGTGCATATATGGGTTTAAATATCCATATTTGGCTTTAAACTCTGGAGTCCCTGGCCAGAGCATCGCAAGCACTCACTGGCCGGGAACTCCTGACTTGGGAAAGCCCTTGATGTCACTTTCACTATATGGACAGTGATGTTAGGAGTTTAAAAACCCAGGAATCCATGGCCAGAGCGTCGGCAATGCTCTGGTTAGTGATTACTCTCCTGGAAGGAGCCCCTGATGTCTGTCAATTGTTATGGTAGTAGTTGGATATGATCTTTAATAAATTTAAACCATTTTTTAACCCCTTAAGGACGCAGCCTAGTTTGGGCCTTAAGGCTCAGAGCCCATTTTTCAAATCTGACATATTTCACTTTATGTGGTAATAACGTCGGAATGCTTAAACCTATCCAAGCGATTCTGAGATTGTTTTCTCGTGACACTTTGGGCTTCATGTTCGTGGTAAAATTTGGTCGATATATTCAGTCTTTATTTGTGAAAAATTGCAAAATTTAGTAAAAATTTACAAAAAATAGCATTTTTCAGAATTTAAATGCATCTGCTTGAAAAACAGACGGTTATACCACCCAAAATAGTTACTAGTTCACATTTCCCATATGTCTACTTTTGATTGGCATCGTTTTTTGAACATTCTTTTATTTTTCTTGGACGTTACAAGGCTTAGAACATAAACAGCAATTTCTCATATTCTTAAGAAAATTTCAAAAGCCTTTTTTTGAAGGTGCCAGTTCAGTTCTGAAGTGGATTTGAGGGGACTATGTGTTAGAAACCCCCATAAAACACCCCATTTTAAAAACTAGACCCCTCAAAGTATTCAAAACAGCATATAGAAAGTTTTTTAACCCTTCAGGCATTTCACAGGAATTAAAGCAAAGTGGAAATTAAATTTGCAAATTTCATTTTTTCTGCTGAATTTCAATTTTATTCAATTTTTTTTTAGTAACAGAGAAGGTTTTACCAGAGAAACACTACTAAATATGTATTGTCCAGATTCTGCAGTTTTTAGAAATGTCCCACATGTGGCCCTACTGCGCTCGTGGACTAAAACACAAGCCCTAGAAGCAAAGAAGCACCTAGTGCATTTTGAGGCCTCTTTTTTATTAGAATATATTGTAGGCAGCATGCCAGGTTTGAAGAGGCGTTGAGGTATCAAAACAATGGAAACCCACCAGAAGTGACCCCATTTTGGAAATTACACCCCTCAAGGAATTCATTTATGGTTTTTGTTATCATTTTGACCGCACAGTTTTTTCACAGCACCTATTTGAATTGGGCTGTGAAATGAAAAAAATGATATTTTTTCCAATAAAATGTCATTTTTGATCAAATTTTCTTATTTTCACAGGGAACAACATACCCCATTTTGTTGCCCAATTTGTCCTTAGTGCGGCAATACCCCATTTGTGGTGATAAACTGCCGTTTGGGCCCATGGGAGGGCTCAGAAGGAAAGGAGCGCTATGTGTTTGTTGGAGTCCAGATTTTGCTGGATTGGTTTTCGGGTGCCATGTCGCATTTGCAGAGCCCCAGAGGTATCAAAGCAATGGAAACCCACCAGAAGTGACCCCATTTTGGAAACTACACCCCTCAAGGAATTCATTTATGGTTTTTGTTATCATTTTGACCGCACAGGTTTTTCACAGCACCTATTTGAATTGGGCTGTGAAATGAAAAAAATTATATTTTTTCCAATAAGATGTCATTTTTGATCAAAATTTCTTATTTTCACAGGGAACAACATACCCCATTTTGTTGCCCAATTTGTCCTTAGTGCGGCAATACCCCATTTGTGGTGATAAACTGCCGTTTGGGCCCATGGGAGGGCTCAGACGGAAAGGAGCGCTATGTGTTTGTTGGAGTCCAGATTTTGCTGGATTGGTTTTCGGGTGCCATGTTGCATTTGCAGAGCCCCAGAGGTATCAAAGCAATGGAAACCCACCAGAAGTGACCCCATTTTGGAAACTACACCCCTCAAGGAATTCATTTATGGTTTTTGTTATCATTTTGACCGCACAGTTTTTTCACAGCACCTATTTGAATTGGGCTGTGAAATGAAAAAAATGATATTTTTTCCAATAAGATGTCATTTTTGATCAAAATTTCTTATTTTCACAAGGAACAACATACCCCATTTTGTTGCCCAATTTGTCCTTAGTGCGGCAATACCCCATTTGTGGTGATAAACTGCCCTTTGGGCCCATGGGAGGGCTCAGAAGGAAAGGACCACCATTTGGCCTACTGGAGCTTTTCTGGTGCTAAGTCATGTGTGCAGAAGCCCCTGAGGTACCAGTACAGTTGAAACCCCCGAGAAGTGACCCCATTTTAAAAACTACACCCCTTAAGACATTCATCTAGAGGTGTAGTGAGCATTTTGACCCCACAGGTACTGTGTAAAAGATAATGCGCAGCAGATGGTGCAGTGTGAGATTTGCAATTTTATATATGTATATGCCATTTCAGTGTCCAATATAGTGTGCCCAGCATGCGCCACCGGAGATATACACCCCTTAAATTGTAATGTGGGTTCTCCTGGGTACGACAATACCCTACATGTGGCTGTTATCAGCTGCCTGGGCATACGGCAGGGCTCAGAAGGGAAAGATGAGGGGGGTAAGCTGTGCGGAGTGCATCAGGGTAAATTAAAAATCAAGGGATGTATGATACATTTTAAAACAATCTTTTATACAGAGCCCTGGTTTTTCGGGACACGTGTCACATTGGTATATTGTGTTCTTCCTTATCCCCCTCTTATAGCAGACTCTGCACCTCTTTTGACTCTTTCCCTTTCCACCGGTTTGGGGACCTTCTCCTGGAAAGTGTTGCCCTGGTACGATGCGCCCCCCCTTCCTGGTCCCTAAAGATTAGATCTTGAAATTCCAGGAAAGTTCCCCTCTGGCCTGCACATCGACGTAGCACATACGCATTGTACAAAGCCATCTGTATGATGTGCCCGGCCAGCTTCTTATACCTCACCGCATGGCGCTGTAGGGCTTCAGGACTTGATTTGACAAGTCCATCCCTCCCATGTACCTATTGTAGTCCAGGATGCAGTCTGGTTTGGGGGTGGCCTTTCCTTCATATATCCTAAACCTGTAGGTATACCCTGATGCACTCTCGCAGCTTATACATCTTCACGCCATACCTTGCCCTCTTACCTGGCAGGTACTGGCGGAATTGAACCCTCCCTTTAAAATGTACCAGGGACTCATCAATAGAAAAACACTTCTCGGGGGTGTATGCTTGGGAAAACCGGGCACTGGAACGGTCTAATAGGGGTCTCCGTTTATACAAACGGTCAAAACTGGGGTCATCTCGGAGTGGGCACGGCTCATTATCAGTATAATGTAAGAAGCGAAGTATTGCCTCATTTATTTATTTTTTTAGGTTCCAGTTCATTTCTGAAGTTGCTTTGAGGGGCCCATATATTAGAAACCCCTATCAAACACCCCATTTTAGAAACTAGACCCCTCAAAGTATTCACAACAGCATTTAGAAAGTTTATGAACCCTTTAGGTGTTTCACAGAAATTTAGAGCAAAGTAGAGGTGACATTTACTCTTTTTATACCATTTTTTTTATAACACAAAAGGATTTATCAGAGAAACGCAACTCAATACTTATTGCCCAGATTCTGCAGTTTAGAGAAATATCCCACATGTGGCCCTCGGGCGGTAATGGACTGAAGCACCGGCCTCCGAAGCAAAGGAGCACCTAGCGGATTTTGAGCCCTCGTTTTTATTAGGCACCATGTCCGGTTTGAAGAGGTCTTGTGGTGCCAAAACATTGGAAACCCCCCAAAAGTGACCCCAATTTGGAAACTAGACCCCTTGAGGAATCCATTGTAGTTTTCATGGGGTGCATGCGGCTTTTTGATCAGTTTTTATTCCATTTTTAGGTGGCGTGGTGCCTAAAAAACAGCAATTGTACTATTGTTTTTGTATACTTTTTTTTTTACAGCATTCACCGTGCGCTATAAATGATATATTAACTTTATTCTGCGGGGCGATACGATCACGGCGATACCAGATGTTTATAGTTTTTTTTTATGTCTTATGGCGTTTGCACAATAAAGTACGTTTTGTAAACAATCATTCACTTTTTGTGTTACCTTATTCTAAGAGCCATAACGTTTTTATTTTTCAATCAATAAAGCCGTGCGAGGACTTATTTTTTGCGTAACGAACTGTATTTTCCATCAGTACCATTTTTCGGTACATGCGACTTTTTGATCTCTTTTTATTCCATTTTTTGGGAGGTGAAGTGACCAAACAATTGTGATTGTGGTACGGTTTATTAATATTTTTTTTTACGGCGTTCACCGTGCGGGATAAATAACAAAATATTTTTGTAGTTCAGGCCGTTACAGACGCGGCGATACCAATTATGTATAGTTTATTTGTTTGTTTATATATTTTTATTAATAATAAAGGCCTGATAAGGGAAAAAGTGGGACTTTTACTTTTATTACTTTTAAAACTTTTATTTTCTTATTTTTACACATCTTTTTTTAACTTTTTTTTTACTTTATTACTTTGTCCCACTAGGGGACATGAGGGCAGGAGGCCCTGATCGCTATTCTAATACACTGCACTACATGCGTAGTGCAGTGTATTAGAACTGTCAGCTACTCACTGACAGCAAGCATAGTGGGTCCTGACGTTGTCAGGACCCACTAGGCTTCCGTCTATGGCATAGCCGGACGCCATTGTTTGGTGTCCGGTTGCCATAGTCACCATCGCCGGCCGCTATCGCGTAGCAGGCCGGCGATGGCAGCTTAACCCCTAAAAAGCCGCGATCTCTATAGAACGCGGCTTTTAAGGGGTTAATCAGCGGGGACACAGCGATCGGTCCCCGCTGTAGGAGCTGTGACAGCTGCTGAACAAGACAGCAGCGTCACAGCTCCTGTATGTGTCGGGAGGACGGCCGAAACGGCCGTTACTCCCGAGACGTACTATTACGGCATGGAGCGCGAACGATACAGCTGCCATGACGTAATAGTACGTCAAGGAGCGGGAAGGGGTTAAGCTTTAAGAACAAGGTTTGACAATGATAAGTTCTACCCATGTGTATCTAATGCTGATATGTATCCATGCTCCTTACTCATTTTAATATTGTGTGATTGAACTTGGTAACTTGGTATGCTTGGCTGACTGTACTGTATGATCAGAAGTAGTAACTAGATGTTTAAGAATCAGATTCAGATAAGTTTTAGTAATGATACTTAGTTCAAGAGATAGAGAGGTCCTATAGGGGAGGACCAAGTCAATGTGAGCTTGAAACTCTGAACAAATAAATACCAAGTCAGGCAGAGTAAAAAGTAAATTTAGATTAAAAAGTTACTATTAAAATACAAACCACACAGCTCTTCAAGGTAGAGTTTGAGAAGCTGCATAATATACCCTCCTGCTACTTTGCCTAAATGGTGAGCAAATAGAAATTTTTCTACCTAAAATGGCAGAAAACACACCATTTTGGAGATGGAAAGGACGGCTAGAGGGGAAATGGAGGAGGCCGTAGTTTTTTAATTAAATTTTTTTCCTTGGTGTTTTTTTTTTCAATTTGCTAACAATTTTGTCAAAGTAGCTCAAAAGTAAATGTCTTAATAATACATGATATTGTAAAGTAATGTAATGGGACATTTTGGCGCATGCCCGTTTTGAGTAAAAATTTTAGCTTTTTGAGACATTATGCTGTTTTTGCGTCTTTTCAGCTAGTAAGTCGGGACCAGCGGGAGAGCAGATCTCCTGCATGACATATTACATTTAAACCTGCGGATATTATAGCTGACATCTATGCTAACTGGTGTAGATGTCAGTTTGTGCAGCACTGACAACCCAAGTTGCGCCATATTTATCAGAGCTGTGAGCTTCTTGGAGTATGTTCACATTCAATTTTTTCTTTTCGTCAGAGGTATGCGTTGGGAGAAGTCTCTACGTATACCTCCAACGGAAGGCTGTATAGGCATAGAGTGGGATATATCACCTGAACTCCCCGGGCACAGCGTTACTTTAAGCACTAGGCTCGGAAAGCCCCGGACGTTAGCAACGCTCTGACTGGGGATTCTGCTCCTAGGGAAGCCCCTGACAACACTGTCCATAAATGGACACTGACGTTAGGAGCTTTAAGATGTCAAAATCCTAGGCCAGAACACTGGCATTGCACTGGGTGGGGATTCCACACCTGGAGGGAGCCCCTGACGTCACTGTCCATATATGGATTCTGCTCCTGGAGAATCCCTTGATGATACTGTCTGTACATAGACAGTGACATTAGGGGCTTTGTAATGTGAGAATTCCAAGTTGGAGCGTTGGCAGCGCTGTGGCCGGGAATTACGCTTGTAGAGAAAGCCTCTCACTTTACTGTGCATATATGGCTTTAAATATCCTTATTTGGCTTTAAACTCTGGAGTCCCCGGCCAGAGCATCGCATGCACTCACTGGCCGGGAACTCCTGACTTGGGAAAGCCCTTGATGTCACTTTCACTATATGGACAGTGATGTTAGGAGTTTAAAAACCCAGGAATCCATGGCCAGAGCGTCGGCAATGCTCTGGTTAGTGATTACTCCCCTGGAAGGAGCCCCTGATGTCTGTCAATTGTTATGGTAGTAGTCGGATATAATCTTTAATAAATTTGAACCATTTTTTTAAGCTTTAAGAACAAGGTTTGACAATGATAAGTTCTACCCATGTGTATCTAATGCTGATATGTATCCATGCTCCTTACTCATTTTAATATTGTGTGATTGAACTTGGTAACTTGGTATGCTTGGCTGACTGTACTGTAAGATCAGAAGTAGTAACTAGATATTTAAGAATCAGATTCAGATAAGTTTTAGTAATGATACTTAGTTCAACAGATAGAGAGGTCCTATAGGGGAGGACCAAGTCAATGTGAGCTTGAAACTCTGAACAAATAAATACCAAGTCAGGCAGAGTAAAAAGTACATTTAGATTAAAAAGTTACTATTAAAATACAAACCACACAGCTCTTCAAGGTAGAGTTTGAGAAGCTGCATAATATACCCTCCTGCTACTTTGCCTAAATGGTGAGCAAATAGAAATTTTTCTACCTAAAATGGCAGAAAACACACCATTTTGGAGATGGAAAGGACGGCTAGAGGGAAAATGGAGGAGGCCGTAGTTTTTTAATTACATTTTTTTCCTTGGTGTTTTTTTTTTTCCATTTGCTAACGATTTAGTCAAAGTAGCTCAAAAGTAAATGTCTTTATAATACATGATATTGTAAAGTAATGTAATGGGAAATTTTGGCGCATGCCCGTTTTGAGTAAAAATTTTAGCTTTTTGAGACATTATGCTGTTTTCACGTCTTTTCAGCTAGTAAGTCGGGACCAGCGGGAGAGCAGATCTCCTGCATGACATATTTAATTTACACCTGCGGATATTATAGCTGACATCTATGCTAACTGGTGTAGATGTCAGTTTGTGCAGCACTGACAACCCAAGTTGCGCCATATTTATTCAGAGCTTTGGGCTTCTTGGAGTATGTTCACATTCAATTTTTTCTTTTCGTCAGAGGTATGCGTTGGGAGAAGTCTCTACGTATACCTCCAACGGAAGGCTGTATAGGCATAGAGTGTGATATAACACCTGAACTCCCCGGGCACAGCGTTACTTTAAGCACTAGGCTCGGAAAGCCCCTGACGTTAGCAACGCTCTGACTGGGGATTCTGCTCCTAGGGAAGCCCCTGACAACACTGTCCATAAATGGACACTGACGTTAGGAGCTTTAAGATACCAAAATCCTAGGCCAGAACACTGGCATTGCACTGGCTGGGGATTCCACTCCTGGAGGGAGCCCCTGACGTCACTGTCCATATATGGATTCTGCTCCTGGAGGATCCCTTGATGTTACTGTCTGTACATAGACAGTGACATTAGGGGCTTTGTAATGTGAGAATTCCAAGTCGGAGCGTTGGCAGCGCTGTGGCCGGGAATTACGCTTGTAGAGAAAGCCTCTCACTTTACTGTGCATATATGGCTTTAAATATCCATATTTGGCTTTAAACTCTGGAGTCCCCGGCCAGAGCATCGCAAGCACTCACTGGCCTGGAACTCCTGACTTGGGGAAGCCCTTGATGTCACTTTCACTATATGGACAGTGATGTTAGGAGTTTAAAAACCCAGGAATCCATGGCCAGAGCGTCGGCAATGCTCTGGTTAGTGATTACTCTCCTGAAAGGAGCCCCTGATGTCTGTCAATTGTTATGGTAGTAGTCGGATATGATCTTTAATAAATTTAAACAATTTTTTTAAGCTTTAAGAACAAGGTTTGACAATGATAAGTTCTACCCATGTGTATCTAATGCTGATATGTAGCCATGCTCCTTACTCATTTTAATATTGTGTGATTGAACTTGGTAACTTGGTATGCTTGGCTTACTGTACTGTATGATCAGAAGTAGTAACTAGATGTTTAAGAATCAGATTCAGATAAGTTTTAGTAATGATACTTAGTTCAACAGATAGAGAGGTCCTATAGGGGAGGACCAAGTCAATGTGAGCTTGAAACTCTGAACAAATAAATACCAAGTCAGGCAGAGTAAAAAGTAAATTTAGATTAAAAAGTTACTATTAAAATACAAACCACACAGCTCTTCAAGGTAGAGTTTGAGAAGCTGCATAATATACCCTCCTGCTACTTTGCCTAAATGGTGAGCAAATAGAAATTTTTCTACCTAAAATGGCAGAAAACACACCATTTTGGAGATGGAAAGGACGGCTAGAGGGGAAATGGAGGAGGCCGTAGTTTTTTAATTACATTTTTTTCCTTGGTGTTTTTTTTTTTTCCATTTGCTAACGATTTAGTCAAAGTAGCTCAAAAGTAAATGTCTTTATAATACATGATATTGTAAAGTAATGTAATGGGAAATTTTGGTGCATGCCCATTTTGAGTAAAAATTGTAGCTTTTTGAGACATTATGCTGTTTTTGCGTCTTTTCAGCTAGTAAGTCGGGACCAGCGGGAGAGCAGATCTCCTGCATGACATATTTAATTTACACCTGCGGATATTATAGCTGACATCTATGCTAACTGGTGTAGATGTCAGTTTGTGCAGCACTGACAACCCAAGTTGCGCCATATTTATTCAGAGCTGTGGGCTTCTTGGAGTATGTTCACATTAAATTTTTTCTTTTCGTCAGTGGTATGCGTTGGAAGAAGTCTCTACGTATACCTCCAACGGAAGGCTGTATAGGCATAGAGTGGGATATATCACCTGAACTCCCCGGGCACAGCGTTACTTTAAGCACTAGGCTCGGAAAGCCCCTGACGTTAGCAACGCTCTGACTGGGGATTCTGCTCCTAGGGAAGCCCCTGACAACACTGTCCATAAATGGACACTGACGTTAGGAGCTTTAAGATGCCAAAATCCTAGGCCAGAACACTGGCATTGCACTGGCTGGGGATTCCACTCCTGGAGGGAGCCCCTGACGTCACTGTCCATATATGGATTCTGCTCCTGGAGGATCCCTTGATGTTACTGTCTGTACACAGACAGTGACATTAGGGGCTTTGTAATGTGAGAATTCCAAGTCGGAGCGTTGGCAGCGCTGTGGCCGGGAATTACACTTGTAGAGAAAGCCTCTCACTTTACTGTGCATATATGGCTTTAAATATCCATATTTGGCTTTAAACTCTGGAGTCCCCGGCCAGAGCATCGCAAGCACTCACTGGCCGGGAACTCCTGACTTGGGAAAGCCCTTGATGTCACTTTCACTATATGGACAGTGATGTTAGGAGTTTTTAAAACCCAGGAATCCATGGCCAGAGCGTCGGCAATGCTCTGGTTAGTGATTACTCTTCTGGAAGGAGCCCCTGATGTCTGTCAATTGTTATGGTAGTAGTCGGATATGATCTTTAATAAATTGAAACCATTTTTTTAAGCTTTAAGAACAAGGTTTGACAATGATAAGTTCTACCCATGTGTATCTAATGCTGATATGTATCCATGCTCCTTACTCATTTTATTTATTTTTTTAATTTGTTTTTATTAATTTTCCGTATAAACAACAAAATAACAACATAAAGTCATCTCAGGCGACTTAGTGCACTTGAAAAGCATATACTGACTTGCAAGTCAGGCAGATAAGTACATAAAAAAAAAATAATAATAATACATTCTCTGTGCCTTTATACAGAACGAGAGTTTATACATGTCATTACCACGTCTCCATTGTGCTTATCTCGTCTCAGCGAGGGAACAATCGTGCACTTTAGCCCCCTTCTCGGCCACACAACCGTGGGCCATACTGCTCGGACACATAACCAAACATAGAAACCAACATACTATCAGAAAATAAAACCTTCATTGCCCGCCGCCTCTCCTGTTTACCCCGTGTCATCCCCCCCAGTCCTTCTTTTAGAAGTCTGTTGCATCCATTTCCTGTCCCCCGCTGTCTATACTCCCCCCTTCTACACCCTATCTCAGGCATGTATGGAAGTCCTACTGCAGAATATCCCCAGCCAGCCTCCTCCTCTGATACCATGTAGTGGGTTGGAAGCCGGTATGTATTTTATCTTTTACTCGTTGGGGTAGTAGAGAAATAAAGCCCTCCCAGATCTGAAAGAAAGTCTTAACCCTTTTTTCCTTCTGGTGTGAAGCCTCCACCCAATCCATCTTCATCATAAAGGATAATTTTTCCAGGAAAACCTGAAGTTGTGGGGCCTGGGTGTGGTTCCACACTTGCAGTATTGCCTTCCTGCCTGCTGCTGCCAATAAATGTAGGATGCGAAGTTCGTGTCGGGTATGATCCTGTGTGCCTGTTTCCACATACCCCAGTATTGCCCATTGGGAGGTCAAAGCAAACTGACCCGTCATGTTGGTCTTTCCAAAGTCTCCAACCCTCTCCCAGAACTCCCGGATACGAGGGCACGCCCATAAGCAGTGGTACAAGTTTGCCTCCGTCTCACCACATTTAAAACAGTCCGAGGTCTCATACAGTCCCATCCCATCCTGTGGCCCCTTTGGGGTGTAATATATGCTCGATGGGCCACCTTGAGCCACATTTCCACATATCTTGCTGAGGGCAAGAATTTGTGCGCAAAGATTGTGGCCTGTAGTATAACTGTAGGGGTTAAAGTCGCATCGTCCGCCTCCCATTTCGCTAGGCCTGAGTCAGGGGTACTATATTCTATGGAGGGATGGAGAAATTTGTACAATCTAGATATTCTCGCAAGATGTGTTCCTGGCTCTAGTATCAGTGATTTAAAAGGGGAAGTCCATTCCTCAGGTGAAATGTGACCCAGCACCACCTGCGCATAACTCTGGGCCTGTATATAGTTAAAAAAGGGGAGAGAGATGTGTGGGTATTTAATTTGTAAGTCCTGTAGGGAGAGCATTGTATGGAGCGTGGGATGCAAGAGGGCCCCCAAGGAATTAATACCATTATCATGCCAGGAGGTAAAAATATGGTGTGAGGTACCCTGCTGAAACCGCAGGTTCCTGACCAGGGTCAGTGCTGGAGAGAATTGGGTGTCTAGGTGTAGCATGTGGCGGATCTTATGCCAGGTCCTCCAAATTGTAATTATGAGCGGGTTGACCCTAGAGTCAGTAGGCAACATGTCATATGGGAGATGTAGAAGGTTTATAAGGGATATCCCCGGTGTAAAAGATTGATCCACCTGAGGGGTAGTGTAGTATGAGGTGCCTTGTGCCCAGTCCGATATCACCCTGGCCAACGCCGCCAGATTATAAGTCCTAATGTTGGGGAAGTTCAGACCGCCGTTAGACCTGTGTTGTTGTAAAACATGAAACGGGATTCTCGGCCGGCCCCCCGCCCAGATAAATTCCCTGTAGAGTTTATTTATAAGCTTTTCATCCTTCGGTCTCAAATACACAGGCAGGGATTGAAAAAGATAAAGAAGTTTAGGGAATTCCACCATTTTCAGTAAATTTGCCCTGCCCATGAATGAGAGAGAGAAGTGTTGCCAAGATTTCAATGTGGATTCTAAGGCTACAAGATATTTAGAAATATTGCAGTTATAAAGGGTAGAAGGCGCTCTAGTGATCTCAACTCCCAGGTATTTTATCGAGGAAATGCACCATTTCAGGGAGAACTGCGATGACCATAGGGGCGTGCAAGGGCCTTTTAGAATTAGGGCTTCACTTTTATCCACGTTCAGGGTGTAGCCGGAAAGTTTCCCCAGCGTTTGTAGTTCCTCCAGGGCCCGGGACAAAGTGTGCCTGGGGTCCCTGAGCACAAGAAGAAGATCATCCGCATATGCCGTCATCTTCAATTCGTATCTCCCCAGATGTACACCCCTGAACGTGGATGACATGGAAATGTGGTATAATAGGGGGTCTAATGACATGTTGAATAGGATAGGGGAGAGGGGACAACCCTGTTTTGTGCCCCTGAATAAATCTATCGTTTGAGAAAGGTGTCCGTTAATAAATAGGTTCGTAGTGGCCTGCGTCTGTAAGGAGTGCAGGTACGTCAGAAAGGTCTGACCAAAATTCCTACCCCGCAGCATTTCGTTTAAAAAGGGCCAAGAGACCTTATCAAAAGCTTTTTCAGCATCTAGACTGAGTAGCATGGTCGGAAGTTGGTCAGCCTCCTGTGCCCGCACTGTCGCAGCAATCACCGCCCGAATGCTTTTAGAGGAGTATCTGCCAGAGACAAACCCCATCTGGGAAGGGTGGGTGATTGCGGGAAGGAATGTCTGTATACGATTAGCTAAAATTTTAGACAGGAGTTTGTAGTCCTGATTGAGCAGGGAGATAGGTCTGTAGGACTGGGGTAAGACTGGGTCCTTATTTGGTTTAGGGATAATTATGGTTCGAGAGTCAAAAAACGAGTCTACTACCAGGTTGTTGCGGTAAATGTCGTTGAGTAAGCGAGTTAGATGTGGGACTATGTCTGGGGATAGCATCTTGTAGTACTCAATCGGAAAACCGTCCGGCCCTGGGGATTTGTGGTTGTGTGAAGAGGAGATAGCTAGGCGGACTTCCTCTTCCGAGATGTCCGCCTCTAAAAGCGTGTTTTGTTCCTCAGAGACCCTAGGCATGGAAAGAGTTTCCAAAAAGGCCTTCACTTTTGACATATCAGTGGGAGCTGCCCTGTAGAGGTCTTCATAGTACTCCGCAAATATTGCTTCAATTTTCTCAGTTTCCGAGTGTAGTGCCCCTGAGCGTGTGTCCCTTGCCAAAAGCACACGGCCCGTGTTGCGTGGGGGTCGCGTGAGATATGCCAATAGGGATCCTACCCTGTTCCCCCACCTGTAAAATTTGTTTTGGGAGGTCTTCACCTGCCACATTGCGTGCCCCTGTAAGAAAGTGTTCAGTAGGCCCTGCGCATCTAAGAATTCTTTTTTAGAGTCAGGGGTGGGGTTGGCCGCGTGTATGGATTGTGCTCTAAGGAGATTAGATTGTAAATCGAGAAGTTGTGTCTGTGTTTTCTTACGTTTTAAGTTTACATAACTTATTATATGCCCCCTCATCACTGCTTTAGAGGCCAACCATATCAAGGCTACGTCATCTAGCTGCTGGATGTGATCATGGATATAGTTATTCCAGTGTGTTTTTACATAGCTTCTGAAGTCCTCTGACTCATAAAGGTACGATGGGAATCTCCACAGATTCGTCCGGGGCATAGGGGGCAGCCCCTCTAAGGTTAGGGACACAAGGGCGTGATCTGATATGGCGATGGGTCGGATATCAGTCCGTGTCACTCTTGAGAACAAGTCTGTAGTGAGCATTATGTAATCGATTCTGGAAAAAGAGTCGTGTACTGCAGAGTAGAAAGTATAATCTCTCACTTGTGGATTATGGAGTCTCCAGGGGTCACATAAGGAGAGATGTTCCATGAAGAAGGCCATCTGCAAAATCAGAGGGGAGTCAGCATGGTCTCCACCCGATCTATCGAGGGGAGGGTAAGAAGCTAAATTATAGTCTCCAGCCACAATCAGGTCCGAGCATTCCCTTTGCAACAAGAATTCCAGTAGTTTAGGATAAAAACCGTCAGTCGTCAGGTTGGGGGCGTAAATGTTAAGAAGAGAGTACGATTTGTCAGCTACAATAAGTCGGATGGAGTATGGCAGGCCTTTCCTGAAATATACAGCGACCCCACGTGTCTTGGTGGAGTACGTGGAGACCACTGGCGCATCTAACCAGGATGCCCGGATAGGAACATAGTGGTCCGTTCTCCAGTGAGTTTCCTGCAAACAGATGATATCTGCGCGTTGGCGCTTTATATGTGCGAGCACTTTGCGCCATTTTTCAGGGGTATTCAGACCTGCCACATTCCATGACACTATGTGTAGGGTGGGGGGTGTATGGGACTCATGTGATGTGCTTATTAGGGTACTCATCCTGTGTCTAGACGTATGACTTCTGTCAATATGATCCAAACGCTATTACGACGCCACTTCCCGTCCCAGCGAGCGCGAAGTGTAGTCAGCATACAAGAACGGGGGGACCGTTTCCGGTCACAAGAGGCTACAGGTAACCTAAAAGAGAGAGGCGGCAAGCATGAAAACCTAACCAAAAAACAAAATAACATCATCATACCAGTAAATACATTACATTGAGTAAGGTGGGTACTATAAACCCTCCCCCATGTACAGGCGAAAAAACACAGATAGCTTCCATAGAGCAAACCAAGGATCTCACGACCCATTTAACCAACAAGAAGCCAATAGGCCAGAAAGTGAACAGTCTCCGCCACAGTATAATGAATACATATCAGTCCGCCACCGCTGGAGGATATCTTCTGGCAGCTTCCTCCGGGGAGTCGTACAGCCGGGCCCGACCATTCTCCACCACACGTAATTTTGCCGGATATAGCAGCTGAAAACGGATATTGTGGTCATGGAGATGTTTACAGATTGGTGTGAAAGCTTTGCGCTTCTGGGACACTTGAATGGAAAAGTCCTGAAACATTAGGATTTTGTGGCCTTGAACCCGAAGCTCTGGGGCCTGTCTGTACGCCCTGAGGATCCTTTCTTTAACTGTCCAGTTATGGTAGCGGGCTATGACAGCCCTCGGCCTGCCCCCTCCACCCTGGTCTCTCCTCTGTCTCAGGCGGTGGGCCCGCTCAATGGACAGGGGATCTTCCGGCGTTTGAACTCCAAGAGCCCTGGGCAGATCAGTAGACAAATACTTGGCAAGTGTTTCCGCCGTAACATCCTCCGGGATACCAACGAATCGCAGATTATTGCGCATTTCTCGATTTTCCAAATCATCTAGTTTTTCTTGCAGTGTGTGAATAAGGGCATCTTGATGGGTGGTTAGACCCTCCAGACGAGTCACCTCCGTCTCACAGGACATGGTTCTGGTCTCCAAGTCCCCCAGCTTCTGGGAGTTTGCGGTCACCTGAGCCAGCACCGTGTTAATAGAGGATTGTAGAAGGTCCAATCTTTTGTCAAAGATAGGGATGATGAGGCGGGATACCTCTTGTGCCACTTCAGTGGCCTGGATGTGCATTAACGATACTTGGGTAGACGGACTCGGAGACCCTGAAAGATTTGGTGGTGTTATGTCTCCAGACACTGACTCGCCGGAAGGCGTCTCCTGGTGTGATTGTGCGGCCGCCACGGCCAGGCCCTTTGATGAGCCCTTTCCATTTTTCCGCTGTGCAGACTGCATCGTGGAGGCTGTCGCGGTAGAAGGAAGCGCCGTCGAGGAGGATCGGGTGGCTCTAGCTTGCGCAGATTTATGCAAGTACTTGTCCATCCAGCAGATGGTAAAGGCCAGGCGGGCCGAGAGCTTTTATATACGGGATAAGTGCACTGTGGGGGAGGGCCGCTCAACTCACATATACAGCGGCATGAAGATCATCAAAAGCAGGAGAGGGTCCCTCAGAAGACCAAACACACGTCCCAGGAGGGATTTTCTATGGTTATTCCCACCGCTCTTCACAGGTCTCACCCCAGGATGTCTAGGCAGTAGGTGAGATAGTGGCTAAGTCAGCAGAAAGATGTAAATTAGGCGTCCATACAGCGTTTCAGGGTATGATTTGCCACGCAGACTTTGTCCCCTCTCAGTGGGCAGTGGGTGCAGGGATATAGAGCTGTCCTGTGTTATGTGGGGTGTTATGGGGTACTCAGCAGCCTTCAGGGTGTATTCGCTGTGTAGCAGGGTCTACTAGCAAGGGGATAGGGAGATATGTGCCTCCTCCCCCCCCCCCCGTTTGACTTATCTGTGCCGGTCCGGATCGGCTTGCCCACCGGCTCCCTTCTCTCCTCGGTGTCCTCTCCGGTGCGGCAGCGTCCTCACATCCAAGCCCTGCTATGGGCCGGGAAGCAGGCGTTTAGGTCCGAGGGCCGCCCGTGCTCTGCGATCTCCCGCCTGCAGTGGAAGCGCCACGTGGTCCGCTCTCCAAGATGGCGGGGTCCAGCCTCACCACCGCGCGCGGCGTCTCTGTGCCCACTCTCCAGGCCGACTTCCAGTGCCCTTATGTCGCTCCCGCGACTCAGCAGACCGGGCTCCTCTGCTCCTGCCCGAAATCCGCGCTGTGCAGCTCCGGTATCTCGTCCGCCGGGCCAAGTTCTTAACAGCCTGCGGGAGCTCAGCTAAAATGCGGCCACCTTGATGCCCCGCCCACCGGAAGTCTCCTTACTCATTTTAATATTGTGTGATTGAACTTGGTAACTTGGTATGCTTGGCTGACTGTACTGTATGAGCAGAAGTAGTAACTAGATGTTTAAGAATCAGATTCAGATAAGTTTTAGTAATGATACTTAGTTCAACAGATAGAGAGGTCCTATAGGGGAGGACCAAGTCAATGTGAGCTTGAAACTCTGAACAAATAAATACCAAGTCAGGCAGAGTAAAAAGTAAATTTAGATTAAAAAGTTACTATTAAAATACAAACCACACAGCTCTTCAAGGTAGAGTTTGAGAAGCTGCATAATATACCCTCCTGCTACTTTGCCTAAATGGCGAGCAAATAGAAATTTTTCAACCTAAAATGGCAGAAAACACACCATTTTGGAGATGGAAAGGACGGCTAGAGGGGAAATGGAGGAGGCCGTAGTTTTTTAATTACATTTTTTTCCTTGGTGTTTTTTTTTTCCATTTGCTAACGATTTAGTCAAAGTAGCTCAAAAGTAAATGTCTTTATAATACATGATATTGTAAAGTAATGTAATGGGAAATTTTGGCGCATGCCCGTTTTGAGTAAAAAATTTTATCTTTTTGAGACATTATGCTGTTTTCGCGTCTTTTCAGCTAGTAAGTCGGGACCAGCGGGAGAGCAGATCTCCTGCATGACATATTTAATTTACACCTGCGGATATTATAGCTGACATCTATGCTAACTGGTGTAGATGTCAGTTTGTGCAGCACTGACAACCCAAGTTGCGCCATATTTATTCAGAGCTGTGGGCTTCTTGGAGTATGTTCACATTCAATTTTTTCTTTTCGTCAGAGGTATGCGTTGGTAGAAGTCTCTACGTATACCTCCAACGGAAGGCTGTATAGGCATAGAGTGGGATATATCACCTGAACTCCCCGGGCACATCGTTACTTTAAGCACTAGGCTCGGAAAGCCCCTGACGTTAGCAACGCTCTGACTGGGGATTCTACTCCTAGGGAAGCTCCTGACAACACTGTCCATAAATGGACACTGACGTTAGGAGCTTTAAGATGCCAAAATCCTAGGCCAGAACACTGGCATTGCACTGGCTGGGGATTCCACTCCTGGAGGGAGCCCCTGACGTCACTGTCCATATATGGATTCTGCTCCTGGAGGATCCCTTGATGTTACTGTCTGTACATAGACAGTGACATTAGGGGCTTTGTAATGTGAGAATTACAAGTCTTAAAAGCAAACCGCCTCAAAGCCATCAAACTTCTCACACCTGTAGCAGTTGACACTATGACCTACCCTAAAAAATTTCAAGGGTCTGCGTCGCAGTTTTAGGCCCCAAAAGCCTCTTTTTCTGCTCCTGTTTAACGAGTGCGTAATTTACGATTTAATTCTAATAAATGAACAATATTATAGATACTAGTAGTGCAAAAGGCCTAATTTTTCATACACATCTAGCCTTTGACACTCTGACCTACCATATAAAAACGCAGGCCAGCAGGACAGATGTAGCCCGCGCAGCGGGCCAAAATGTAGGCCTTTTTCACTAAAATGGGTATAAATAATAATTTTCAACAATGCTGTCCCAGAGCATTTCACAACCAGCAACGAACCGCCGGTCTGATAGAATCAACCGAGACGTCCATTCGTTCGCCTTGCAAAGCCGAACAATACGACACCTGACTAGGTCGTCTTTTCTGAAAGGGGACTCCTCTTTTGCCCCATAAAAATGGCGGAATTTCCATATTAAGAGCTTAATATGGATAGGTTTTCCAATTTTTTTCCGTAACCGCTCAATGTAGAGTTATGAGCCCCGAAGCTGTTATACGTCACCATCTCCTGAGTATGTACGCCAAGACTCGTGATGATACGTCGCGCGGTTAGCGAGGTCACTTCTCGTTAGCGACGCCTGTTTCTAAACACGGCTTCAATTTATTTTTATAAAAAAATTAATATCTTGAAAACTAGCTGTTGCATATAACTAATATTTGTTAGACATGTAGCCCTTGACACCCTGACCTAGCCTAAAAAAATTCAGGGTTCTGTGACGCGCGCTTGGACCACAAAAGCCTTGTGAGCGAGGGCTATTTTTACACACGTTTACAATGTAGTTCTAATAAAAAAAATAATATCTTAAAAGCGAACCGCCTCAAAGCCATCAAACTTCTCACACCTGTAGCAGTTGACACTGTGACCTACCCTAAAAAATTTCAAGGGTCTGCATCGCAGTTTTAGGCCCCAAAATCCTCTTTAGCTGCTCCTGTTTAACGCACAGAGTGTGTAATTTACGATTTAATTTTAATAAATGAACAATATTATAGATACTAGTAGTGCAAAAGGCCTAATTTTTCATACACATCTAGCCTTTGACACTCTGACCTACCATATAAAAACGCAGGCCAGTAGGACAGATGTAGCCCGCGCAGCGGGCCAAAAATGTAGGCCTTTTTCACTAAAATGGGTATAAATAATAATTTTCAACAATGCTGTCCCAGAGCATTTCACAACCAGCAACGAACCGCCGGTCTGATAGAATCAACCGAGACGTCCATTCGTTCGCCTTGCAAAGCCGAACAATACGACACCTGACTCGGTCGTCTTTTCTGAAAGGGGACTCCTCTTTTGCCCCATAAACATGGCGGAATTTCCATATTAAGAGCTTAATATGGATAGGTTTTCCAATTTTTTTCCGTAACCGCTCAATGTAGAGTTATGAGCCCCGAAGCTGTTATACGTCACCATCTCCTGAGTATGTACGCCAAGACTCGTGATGATACGTCGCGCGGTTAGCGAGGTCACTTCTCGTTAGCGACGCCTGTTTCTAAACACGGCTTCAATTTATTTTTATAAAAAAATTAATATCAAGAAAACTAGCTGTTGCATATAACTAATATTTGTTAGACTTGTTTACAATGTAGTTTTAATAAAAAAAATAATATCTTAAACGCGAACCGCCTCAAAGCCATCAAACTTCTCACACCTGTAGCGGTTGACACTATGACCTACCCTTAAAAATTTCAAGGGTCTGCGTCGCAGTTTTAGGCCACAAAAGCCTCTTTAGCTGCTCCTGTTTAACGCAGAGAGTGCGTAATTTACGATTTAATTTTAATAAATGAACAATATTATAGATACTAGTAGTGCAAAAGGCCTAATTTTTCATACACATCTAGCCTTTGACACTCTTTCCTACCATATAAAAACTCAGGCCAGTAGGACAGATGTAGCCCGCGCAGAAACAGAAACATGGCTACACCTGTCTGACACTGCTTCCCCTGCTGCTCTATCTTATGGTGGTCTCCAGTTCTCTCATGACCCTAGACCTGAGAACAGGCAGGGTGGAGGAGTAGGTATACTTCTTTCCCCACACTGCACTTTCCAGGTCATTCCCCCGGTCCCCTCACTCACATTTCCCTCTTTTGAAGTCCACACCCTCAGACTCTTTCACCCTTTTCCCCTCCGAGTGGCAGTTGTCTACCGCCCCCCAGGCTCACCCCGCCAATTCCTGGATCATTTTGCTGCCTGGCTTCCACAATTTCTATCCTCTGAAACACCCACTCTCATCATGGGTGACTCCAACATCCCCATTGATAACCCAATCTCCTCATCTGCCTCCCAGTTTCTATCTTTAACCTCGTCCCTCGGTCTGTCACAACTTACTAACTCTCCTACACATGAAGACGGCCATTCACTTGACCTGGTCTTCTTCCGGCTCTGCTCAGTTTCTGACTTTATTAACTTTCCTCTCCCGCTTTCTGACCACAATCTTCTCTGCTTTACTATCAAATATTCTCTGCCTCCTCAGGTCATCCCTACGTATCAGACATACAGAAATCTACATGCCATTAACACTGTGAAACTCATAGACAGTCTACAGTCCTCATTGTCCCCTATCTCTTCCCTCTCCTGTCCCAATCTGGCTGCCAAACTTTATAATAACACTCTCAAAAATGCATTGGATGAAGCAGCCCCCCCTACACTCCGAACCACCCGACAAAGACGACGACAACCCTGGCACACGCCTCAATCCCGCTTCCTTCAGCGGTGCTTGAGATGTCCCGAACGACTGTGGAGAAAATCGCATTTGGATCCAGATTTCCTCCATTACAAATTTATGCTCAAAACTTACAACTCTGCCCTTCACCGAGCCAAACAAGTCTATTTCACTTCTCTCCTCTCCACACTATCTAATAATCCAAAACGCCTCTTTGATACTTTTCACTCCCTCCTTAGTCCTAAAGTGCAGACGCCAATCACAGATCTCAGTGCTGAAGACCTGGCCAATTATTTTAAAGTTAAAATTGACAACATCCGGCATGATATTATCTTCCAGTCCCCTAGTAACATCGATCCCCTTCCCCCCCCCCGCACTCCCTCTTCTTCACTCTCAGCATTTGACCCAATAACTGAAGAAGAAGTCTCGAGGCTCCTTTCTTCTTCTCGTCCTACTACCTGCCCTAGTGATCCTGTCCCCTCACACCTCCTCCAGTCCCTCTCCCCAGCTGTCACTAGTCACCTCACTAAAATATTTAACCTCTCTCTTTCCTCTGGTATCTTTCCCTCCGCTTTTAAACATGCCATTATAAACCCATTATTGAAAAAACCAACACTTGACCCATCCAGCGCTGCCAACTACCGACCAGTCTCTAATCTGCCCTTCATCTCCAAACTCCTGGAACGCTTGGTCTACTCTCTCCTTATCCGCTATCTCTCTGCTAACTCCATTCTAGACCCCTTACAATCTGGTTTCCGCACTCTACACTCCACAGAAACTGCCCTTACTAAAGTCTCAAATGATCTCTTGGCGGCTAAATCGGACGGTAAATCCTCTCTCCTGATTCTTTTGGATCTCTCTGCAGCCTTTGACACTGTAGACCACAAACTCCTACTTAACCTGCTCCACTCTATTGGCCTCAAGGACGCGGCTCTCTCTTGGTTTTCCTCCTATCTATCTGACCGCTCGTTCAGTGTGTCATTTGCTGGTTCCACTTCTTCTCCTCTTCCCCTTGATATCGGGGTTCCTCAGGGATCAGTCCTAGGTCCGCTCCTCTTTTCTCTCTACACAGCTCCTATTAGACAAACCATCAGCAGATTTGGCTTCCAGTACCATCTCTACGCTGATGGCACCCAATTATATACCTCTTCCCGTGACATCACCCCTGCTCTAATACAGAACACCAGTGATTGTCTGTCCGCTGTCTCTAACATCATGTCCTCTCTCTATCTGAAACTGAATCTTTCTAAAACTGAGCTCCTTGTGTTCCCACCATCTACTAACCTCCCTAAACCTGATCTTTCCTTTACTCCTCACATACAATCACTTTCACGCTCCTGTCATATTCACCTCAAAAACATCTCCAGAATCCGCTCTTTTCTTACGGAGGAAACTGCCAAAACTCTCATTGTTGCTCTGATTCACTCTCGTCTTGACTACTGTAACTCATTACTAGTCGGTCTTCCCCTCACTAAACTCTCCCCTCTCCAATCTATCCTCAATGCAGCAGCCAGGCTCATCTTTATGACCAACCGCTACACCAACGCCTCTAATCTGTGCCAGTCACTGCACTGGTTGCCCATCCCCTTCCGAATAAAATTCAAACTTATTACTCTCACCCACAAAGCTCTCCACAGTGCTTCACCTCCTTACATCTCCTCCCTCATCTCTGTCTACCACTCTACTCGGGCTCTACGTTCTGCCAACGACCTTAGATTAAAATCCTCCATAATACGAACCTCCCACTACCGTCTCCAGGATTTCTCTCGTGCTGCACCAGTCCTCTGGAATGTGCTACCCCAGACAATCAGATTAATTCCCAATATCCACAGTTTTAAACGTGCCCTGAAAACACATCTATTTAGACAGGCCTATAACATTCCCTAATCTGACTCCTTGCCATGGCCCTCCATTTAGATTAGTCATCAGAATAAGATTCCCTCACACTCCTTCTCTTCATGTCCATCATACACGGACACTGGCTGGTGACCGGCTCATGCAGCTTTATGTCACCACCCCATGTGTATAAAAATATCCGGACCATTGTACAGAACAAACACTGTTACACTTTGTGTCTCCTTTATTTCCTCATAGATTGTAAGCTCTTGCGAGCAGGGTCCTCACTCCCCAGGTTTGAATTGTAAATGAACTTTGTCACTATGTAATGTCTGATATTGTTTGTTTCATGTCCCCTCTAAATTGTAAAGTGCTGCGTAATATGTTGGCGCTATATAAATAAAGATTATTATTATTATTATTATTAAATGTAGGCGTTTTTCACTAAAATGGGTATAAATAATAATTTTCCATAATGCTGTCCCAGAGCATTTCACAACCAGCAACGAACCGCGGGTCTGATAGAATCAACCGAGGCGTCCATTCGTTCGCCTTGCAAAGCCGAACAATACGACACCTGACTCGGTCGTCTTTTCTGAAAGGGGACTCCTCTTTTGCCCCATAAACATGGTGGAATTTCCATAATAGGAGCTTAATATGGATAGGTTTTCCAATTTTTTTCCGTAACCGCTCAATGTAGAGTTATGTGCCCCGAAGCTATTATACGTCACCATCTCCTGAGTATGTACGCCAAGACTCGTGATGATACGTCGCGCGGTTAGCGAGGTCACTTCTCGTTAGCGACGCCTGTTTCTAAACACGGCTTCAATTTATTTTTATAAAAAAATTAATATCTTGAAAACTAGCTGTTGCATATAACTAATATTTGTTAGACATGTAGCCCTTGACACTCTGACCTAGCCTAAAAAAATTCAGGGTTCTGTGACGCGCGCTTGGACCACAAAAGCCTTGTGAGCGACGGCTATTTTTACACACGTTTACAATGTAGTTCTAATTAAAAAAATAATATCTTAAAAGCGAACCGCCTCAAAGCCATCAAACTTCTCACACCTGTAGCACTTAACACTATGACCTACCCTAAAAAATTTCAAGGGTCTGCGTCGCAGTTTTAGGCCTCAAAAGCCTCTTTTGCTGCTCCTGTTTAACGCACAGAGTGTGTAATTTACTATTTAATTCTAATAAATGAACAATATTATAGATAATAGTAGTGCAAAAGGCCTAATTTTTCATACACATCTAGCCTTTGACCTACCATATAAAAACTTAGGCCAGCAGGACAGATGTAGCCCGCGCAGCGGGTCAAAAATGTAGGCCTTTTTCACTAAAATGGGTATAAATAATAATTTTCCATAATGCTGTCCCAGAGCATTTCACAACCAGCAACGAACAGCGGGTCTGATAGAATCAACCGAGACGTCCATTCGTTCGCCTTGCAAAGCCGAACAATACGACACCTGACTTGGTCGTCTTTTCTAAAAGGAGACTTTTCTTTTGCCCCATTAACATGGTGGAATTTCCATATTTTGAGCTTAATATGGATAGGTTTACCAATTTTTTTCCGTAACCGTTCAATGTGGAGTTACGAGCCCCGAAGCTGTTATACGTCACCATCTCCTGAGTATGTACGCCAAGACTCTTGATGGTACATCGCGCAGTTAGCGAGGAAAATCCTCGTTAGCGACGCCTGTTTCTGCACACGGCTTCAATTTATGTTTAGGAAAAAAAATAATATCTTAAAAACTAACTGTTGCATATAACTAATATTTGTTAGACATGTAGCCATGGACACTCTCACCTAGCCTAAAAATATTCAGGGTTCTGTGACGCGCGCTTGGACCACAAAAGCCTTGTGAGCGACGGCTATTTTTACACGCTTACAATTTAGTTCTAATGAAAAACTCAGCGAGTTACGCTGTTTACATAACTCACGAACATATAACGTTTTTCATGATCGCAAAACATCTCGCTCAGCCGCAACACACAGTTTTTATGAAGATTAAAAAATATATACATTTATTGAATACATCCAAACATCCCAGAACCCAACAAATAAAAGTGCTTTTGTTCTCTGTGCATTTTAATGTCCATTAAAAGTCCATGTTTTTAAGATTCTTATTTCTTCTTCCATTGGTCTAAAATGTATTTTGCTCTGGGACCTTTTTTCCCAAGAGCTGATGTCCTAAAGTCCTCTTTATTTTGTCTTCTTCCGGCCGGTGGTTTTGAAGCAATCCTATGATTGAAAGATCATAGATTATTAATAATTAGTATCTCATGCTTACTTTACTAACGGTCCTAATTGTATTCATTAATCCTCTACAATTTTATGAATATAACTCTAATCTTTATTTATTTTTTCTTAAACAGGCAAACCAGGACCCCAATGACCTCTGCTATAAGACAGAGTTGATGATTGTGAACCCACGACCACTGAGGAACCCAAGGAGGTTTTCCATGCATTTTCCAGCACATATCAGCTCAGAAACATCATGATAGTGAATTGCAAGGCCTTTAGATGCTACATTTGCCAAGTTTTTCCTAGCAATAGCAAGGGTAGCCTTTATATCCTCATCGCTGCTGTGCTTCATACATTTTTTGTGCAGGTTCCCAGCATCAACTCTGTCTTATAGCAGATGGGGCAGGTCATTGGGGTCCTGGTTTGCCTGTTTAAGAAAAAATGAATAAAGATTACAGTTACATTAATAACATTGAAGAAGATTAATGCATATCGTTAGGACCGTTAGTAAACTAATAATGAGACATACTACGCTGCTTCTGTAACTGCCATTCACTACTATTGGAGTCACGGAAACAGCGTAGCTCATTAAATAAAAAAATATATATCAATTTATTGAATACATCCAAACATCCCAGAACCCAACAAATAAAAGTGATTTTGTTCCCTGTGCATTTTAATGTCCATTAAAAGTCCATAATTTTTAAGCTTCTTATTTCTTCTTCCATTGGTCCAAAATGTCTTTTACTCTTGGATGGTTTTTTCACCAGAGCTGATGTCCTAAAGTCCTCTTTATTTTCTCTTCTTCCGGCCGGTGGTCCTGAAGCAATCCTATGATTGAAAGATCATAGATTATTAATAATTAGTTTCTCATTATTAGTTTACTAATGGTCCTGATGATATGCATTAATCCTCTACAATGTTATTAATATAACTCTAATCTTTATTTATTTTTTCTTAAACAGACAAAACAGGACCCCAATGACCTCTGCTATAAGACATAGTTGATGATTGTGAACCCACGACCACTGAGGAACCCAAGGAGGTTTTCCATGCATTTTCCAGCACATATCAGCTCAGAAACATCATGATAGTGAATTGCAAGGCCTTTAGATGCTACATTTGCCAAGTTTTTCCTAGCAATAGCAAGGGTAGCCTTTATATCCTCATCGCTGCTGTGCTTCATACATTTTTTGTGCAGGTTCCCAGCATCAACTCTGTCTTATAGCAGATGGGGCAGGTCATTGGGGTCCTGGTTTGCCTGTTTAAGAAAAAATGAATAAAGATTACAGTTACATTAATAACATTGAAGAAGATTAATGCATATCGTTAGGACCGTTAGTAAACTAATAATGAGACATACTACGCTGCTTCTGTAACTGCCATTCACTACTATTGGAGTCACGGAAACAGCGTAGCTCATTAAATAAAAAAATATATATCAATTTATTGAATACATCCAAACATCCCAGAACCCAACAAATAAAAGTGATTTTGTTCCCTGTGCATTTTAATGTCCATTAAAAGTCCATAATTTTTAAGCTTCTTATTTCTTCTTCCATTGGTCCAAAATGTCTTTTACTCTTGGATGGTTTTTTCACCAGAGCTGATGTCCTAAAGTCCTCTTTATTTTCTCTTCTTCCGGCCGGTGGTCCTGAAGCAATCCTATGATTGAAAGATCATAGATTATTAATAATTAGTTTCTCATTATTAGTTTACTAATGGTCCTGATGATATGCATTAATCCTCTACAATGTTATTAATATAACTCTAATCTTTATTTATTTTTTCTTAAACAGACAAAACAGGACCCCAATGACCTCTGCTATAAGACATAGTTGATGATTGTGAACCCACGACCACTGAGGAACCCAAAGAGGTTTTCCATGCATTTTCCAGCACATATCAGCTCAGAAACATCATGATAGTGAATTGCAAGGCCTTTAGATGCTACATTTGCCAAGTTTTTCCTAGCAATAGCAAGGGTAGCCTTTATATCCTCATCGCTGCTGTGCTTCATGCATTTTTTGTGCAGGTTCCCAGCATCAACTCTGTCTTATAGCAGATGGGGCAGGTCATTGGCGTCCTGGTTTGCCTGCTTAAGAAAAAATGAATAAGGATTACAGTTACACTAATAACATTGAAGAGGATTAATGCATATCGTTAGGACCGTTAGTAAACTAATAACGAGACATACTACGCTGCTTCTGTAACTGCCATTCACTACTATTGGAGTCAAGGAAACAGCGTAGCTCATTAAATAAAAAAATATATATCAATTTATTGAATACATCCAAACATCCCAGAACCCAACAAATAAAAGTGCTTTTGTTCCCTGTGCATTTTAATGTCCATTAAAAGTCCATAATTTATAAGCTTCTTATTTCTTCTTCCATTGGTCCAAAATGTCTTTTACTCTTGGACGGTTTTTTCCCCAGAGCTGATGTCCTAAAGTCCTCTTTATTTTCTCTTCTTCCGGCAGGTGGTCCTGAAGCAATCCTATGATTAAAAGGTCATATAGATGATTAATAATTAGTATTAATATTGTATTGTGATAGAGAGAACAAAAAAAGAATGAACATCATTCTTACCTATTATGTAGTCCACTCGCATTCTGTTCTGCAGTTTCCTCCACCGATCGTACAGATGTTGTCCATGGATTGTGGACTCTGCATTGCATCTTTTAAGCGCTGGTGGATCCTTCTCCACAGTGAGGGGATACTTGCCTGTAAATCTTTCAAATTCTACCTCCTTAGAGCAGATTGCAGGAGGTATATTGTCTTGTGCTGTACCCATTATTAGAATATCTTCCATCGCAGCTCTGCAAAAGACACAATTATTTTAGTGAAAGAGATAATAGAAAAGAGCAAAACCAAGGGTCAAGAATATGAACATATTATTGCTCTGGTACTTACTTTGAGGTGGAAGCCTGCTCTTCCAATTCCCGTTGAATTCTGTCCGGCAACAATGATGCCTTTATCATGTTGTCTATGGTCTTCTCCCAGTAGACCCGCTCTGCAGTGATGTTTGAATGCGCCAATAATTTTGAGAATATTTGTGTCTCATTGGGATTTCTGCAATTTGAGGACACAAAGGTCTCTGACATTCTCCTGACCACCTGGCTGCTCACTGGCTTTAATCCAAATCTATACAATAGAAGAAATTATTATTAAAAGAATAGTTTATAACGTTGGCATGTAGAGTGGAAATCTAACTGTCACTAATAAGAACTTACCTTGTATGAAATCTTGCTACATCGTTTGAAACATTGTATAGCCTTTCTCCAGAGGTGGAGATAAAGAAGTTGGCAATAGTTTTGTTCGTCTTCAAAAGCGTAGGCCTCACTAAGTTGTGATATATTTCAAACCACTGGAAAAAAAAATACATAGTCGTGAGATTGATGAACGAAAGAATGATAGATGAGAGGTGCCGTAGATTACATTATACTGTAAGATTCATACCTTTTCCTCTTCTTTATCTAGAATCAATGTTGCTGCTTGTTGTGTTGCAGTCTTGTGTTCCAGGAAAGATATTACCACGCTGCTCTCTTTTCCTGCTACTCTTTCTTTCCATTCATTGACCTACAAGATAAATAAATTGTGAAAACAAGCACTGCACAAATGTTCAAAGACAGCATTAAAAAAACAAAAAAAAAACAAAGGTTACTTACTGTCATATTTTGGACCACACCAGGTCGTTGCATTTTTTTTAAGACAATGATGGACTCCAAATAATTGATGATTGTTAATTTTTCGCTATCAAGGAGTGTATCGCCATTTTCAGCCATCCTCAACACCATTTGGAAAGTGGGTCCAGCAACTTTCAACAACGTTCTCAAATCGTCAGGCTTTAAAACGGTCTGAAATATGCGCTTATGTCTATTGAAAGAAAATAAAAGCAGTTTAACAAATGAAAAGGCAGAAGAAATAATTAATACATATTAAATTGTGTTTTTGTCAATCTATTCTAAGACCTCATAAAACTTTTCTTAGACTTACTTCTTTGCAACAATCTCCTTGGAAATTCCTTTGTGTAGCCTCTTTTGACTAACAGAAAGAGCAGACAAGTAATTTTTGACTGCTTTGTAGGTCTTTCTGTCTTTGTGCTTTTGACATTTGACATTTTTCAGATAAGAGACGAAACGCTTCACATTCTTATGATAATTGAAGACGGTTTGATGAGTGTTTCCGATTGCCAGCAGCTTGTCAAAGTACTTGTGTGTCTCCTCAATGTCGTCGACAAATTTCAGAGATGGCTTCTTGCTGTCTATAAAATACAGGAAGCGAGCAACGTTCTCTGCCTATAATGATGAAATGGGATTAATTAAAAGGAACAGAATCTTACATCGATCTATGTTACTTACATGATGATTTGGTGCTTACCTCCTGTTTGTATCTGACGACGCCTAAGCCTGTTCTAAGGTGGTTGACAAAACCAGCGATCAACTCAGAGTTCAGAGAATGCCTCTTGTAGAATCCAGCTTCTGACATTTTCTTCCTCAATGGGTTGTTCCAGGATATCTTGGGCTCGTCAGCCAGTGTTTCCTGGTCCCTCGCATTGTTCTCTTCTTTTTCCGCATCCTCTGGCCGTTCATCCTTATCTTCCATAGTGCCTTCGTCATTTTCCTTGTCAGAGTCTCTTGTCGTGGCTTCTTCTGATTCTTCTTCTTCTTCTTCTTCTTCCTCCTCCTCCATTATGACATCATCTGACTGTTGACAGCTATTAAACAAAACAATATATATTATTATCACATGCAAGAAAAATATATTTCCACAACATGTATAAAGCTTGCAGGCAAAACATTTCTCACCTTTTGTGTGGACATTTTTTGTTTTTTTCTTTGACCACTGGCTCACATACTTTAGTTTCCAGGGCTTTTGTCATCTCAACTTCGGAATTATCATTTCTGACTGTATCAGACCTTAAAAGTGGAAAGACAAAATTAATGATATTAGAAAAATGCATACAAAAATATAATACAAATGCATTTTTTTTTATATGAGACCAATACTCTAGTTATTGTAATAGTACTTACCTTGGCACAGGAGGGGTGTTGAGGATTGTGAAACCACGGCCACTGAGGAACTCGAGGAGGTTGTCCATGCATTTTCCAGCACATACCAGCTGAGAAACCTCATGGTAGTGAATTGCAAGGCCTTTAGATGCTACATTTGTCAAGTTTTTCCTAGCAATAGCAAGGGTAGCCTTTATAGCCTCATCGCTGCTGTGCTTCATGCATTTTCTGTGCAGGTGGGTACCCAGCATCAACTCTGTCTTGTAACAGATGGGGCATGTCATTGGGGTCCTGTTTTGCCTGTTTAAGAAAAAATAAATAAAGATTAGAGTTATATTAATAACATTGTAGAGGATTGATGCATATCATTAGGACTGTTAGTAAACTAAGAATGAGACAGACAAAGATACTTACGCTTTGGATGGCATTTTTAGGCTTGAGATAGACCTGTAGAATATAAGATAAAACAATTAATAAAGCTTTTAAAAAAGCTCAAGAAGTAAAAAGCAAAAGGGTGCAAACAGAGGTAGTAAATGGAGTGAATCCTTTCAGATCAGTCCAGTACAGTAGCTAGAAATTCACTGTATAAATTGATATAAATATAATTGTGCTCCCACAATATGAGAAAATTAGAAGGTTCACTGAAGTGACAATTGAGTAAAATATACCTTTTATTAGTAACTCTTTTTAAAAACAGGGGTAACACACCACTGTGAAATAAGCCCCACCGTGATAGTTTAAAAACGTATTAAACAAAAGACACTGAGTCATTATGATAAATATATCTCAGTGTTTGTAACAATGTTTCACTGACAACAGCATTTGACCTGGGCACAACAGTAGTACAATCCCCAAAGTGCACCAGTGTCCGTGAACAAAACACCGGAACTCCTAGCGCTGGGTGTAAAACAATGCTACTGTCCCCTATGCAGACATTCAGTATACAATGAAAGACCCTACGCGTTTCAGATACTCATCCTCAGGGGTCCGTATCTTGGTCACTCTGGCCTCATCACCAGCGATAATGGTATACAACAGCAGATATTCTGCTGTGCGTCACGGGAAGATGCTCGTATCGATGTCAACGGCATACTTCATTACAGGCGCTGGGTTACTATAAGCCCCAAACTCCACCCCTCGTTTTGGCGGCGATACATGAACTGACCAATCACAACACCCTCTCGATTCGTGACACCTGCCCATGTGACCCCCCGCCGTCAGCTGACAGCCAGGGGTCATCATCGGCCGCATCAACCCGAACGCGCAGGCGCAGTGGAAGCCAGGGACGTATCGCCCGGACTGCCAAGTAAGAGGAAGGTAAGGGCAAGCCGATAAATTGTTTGTGAGTATGTCTCGCGGGACAGTTACCCACCGCAAGTGGACTGCCTCAAATAAGCAACTCTTTAGTTTAAAAACACATATTGGGCGGACAAGATAGCGGAATCCCTCCCATTCAGAATATTTGAACACAAGATCTCTGAATATGTTAAGTGGCCAATATGGCCATATCAAACATAGTGAACTATGTAAAATACAACCACCCAACCAAAAGGCCACCCAAGGTAAATATTGGCCGTCTAAGGTGGAGGAATGGTATAACATATTAAATAAAACAAGTATAATTAGTCTGCTCGTTTAAACCCGCTGGTTGTATGCATGCCAGTCTATGGATCCATTGGGCTTCTTTGCGTAGAATTAGGTTGTCCCAGTCACCTCCTCTTTTGGGGGGTCTAATAAGTTCAATTGCTTGAAACTTTAAACATGCTGCTTGGCCTTGGTGTTTGGCATGCACATGCTTAGATATTGGGGTGTCCCTAACATGGATAATATCTCCAACATGCTCCCTTATCCGGCGCCGAAATTGTCGCGCCGTTTTTCCCACATAATTAAGGGGGCATGGGCATGTAATGAGGTAAACCACCCCCGCTGTTTTGCAATTGACAAAATCCCGAATGTTGTATTTCTCCTGTGTTGCAACACTGGTAAAGCTATTCCCTTTGAGAATGAAGTCACAAGCTTTACAGCTACCACATCTAAAAGTGCCTGGTATTTGTCTATCCAGCCACGTACCCCTAGGTAAAATGGGGTCAAAACAACTATGCATGACTCTGTCCCTGATGTTTTTCCCTCTCCGATACGTGACAGAGGGCCACTGTGTGATCTGATCAACCAAATCTGTGTCAGAACTGAGAATACGCCAATACCTTTTCAGGATTTGCATGATATCATTTTGTTTAGAATCATATGTGCCTATGAGTCTCGTAACTTGTTCTTGTTTACGTTTTTTAGGAACCAGAAGACATTGCCTATCTGCGTCCCTTGCTCCCTCATAGGCCTTTCTGATTACACCCTTGGGGAAGCCTCTATCCTTCAATCTTATCTTGAGTTCCTGAGCCTGGCACTCAAAGTCACCCATGGAGCTACAATTCCTGCGTACTCTCATAAATTGGCCTTTTGGAATGCCACGTTTGAGGGGATAAGGATGACAGCTGTTCCATTGCAAGAAACTGTTGGTTGCTGTTTCTTTTCGGTGTACCTTTGTACGAATTGTACCTTCTCCTGTTTTTATAATTTTCAAATCCAGAAAAGACAATTCTTTTTCACTAATCTCACACGTGAACCTAAGCCCTATATCATTTGTGTTGAGGGCTGCTACAAAACTATGGAACTCCTCTGCTGTAGAGTTCCAAAGAAGCAGCACGTCATCAATATATCTAATCCATAGTCCAATGGACGAAGTCCATTTTGTAAAATTGTCCCCAAAGACAATTGTCTCCTCCCACCAGCCAAGAAATAAATTTGCATAGGTGGGAGCGGCAGGACTCCCCATTGCAGTGCCACATTGCTGATGAAAGATCTTGTCTTCAAAGATAAATATATTTTTTTCAAGAACGAATTGTAATAACTGCAAAACAAATTGGTTATGGGCTGCAAACTGAGTGCCCCTTGATCCAAGGAAGTACTCGATCGCCTTGTAACCCAATTTGTGAGGTATGGATGAATACAACGCCTCAACATCCAGGCTAGCCAACAGTGTGCCTTTCTCCAAAGAAATACCATCAATCTGTTTCAGAACATCCATAGTGTCACGTACATATGATGTGAGACTCAAAACAAAAGGGCGCAACACCTGATCAACATATGTACTCACATTTTGAGTTAGATTATTAATGCCTGAAACAATAGGTCTGCCACGTAAGGGGGGATACCCTTTGTGGATTTTGGGCAGGCTATAAAAACATGCCATGATGGGAAATTGTGGAAACAGGAACCCAAACTCGCTAGCACTGATCAGAGATCTGCTCTTTGCATCACTCAGAATGCCCAGCAACTCTTTCTTGAACAGTGCTGTGGGGTTATCCTTCAAAATGGTGTAACAGTCAGGGTTAAGTAAGATGTCCTCACACATTTTTTTGTAGTCATCTCTGCCCATGACCACGATGTTCCCACCTTTATCAGATGCCTTTAGAACGATACTTTGTTTTTTCTCTAAGGTGGTCAGAGCTACTCTTTCGGACCAGGATAGGTTGTTGTCTATGACCCTAATATCCTGACTAAGATTTTTGATCTCATCTCCCACCATTTCCACAAATAAATCCACATTGGTAAAATCTCCTATAGGTGGCAGCTTCCTACTCTTCAATTTAAGATTGGTGAAAGGACCTAGACCTGGGGTTCTACCAGATTCCTCTAGTAACCCCTCTAAGGCCACCAGGCCTTCCATATCAGATTCTTCTAACCCTAATTCAATGCATTTTTTTCTATTATGGTGTTTAAAGAATTTGATCCATTTAAGTTTGCGAGCAAACAAATTAAGATCCTTTATCCAAGAAAATGAGTCAAACTTAACAGTGGGGACAAAGGAAAGTCCCTTTTCTAGTAACGTGTTCTCTGATGCACTCAGATTATAATCAGATAGGTTTATGATTCGTAGTCTATCCATCTTTCCCTTCACTAATCCTTTTGTCCCCTCAGCATGTAGCGGGAAATGGGGGGATTGTTGGCTAAAAAATTATTGCCACTATTAGAAGAGGTTCTAGCACGGCCTCTATTCCTACCTCTAGCTCCTCCCCTATATTTTTGTTTCCCACCACTACCACCAAAGAAAGGGCCCACTCTTTCAGAGTCTGTTGTTTCACTCTCTGATGTGGAAGGGTCAGTTTCCCTCGGCCCCCTATTAGTCTGTTGATATTGCTGTTGTTGGGTATTAACAAAGTCGTAAGCTTTTTTCTCCCTAAATTCCTGTAGGTCTCTCTGGAACTGGAAGTGTTTACGTTCCTTTAAATGATTAGTGAACCTTTCTAGAGTTTGTTGTAGGATTTTATCTTTTTTATCAAAACCAGGGGTATCTACCAAAGACTTAGCGGCCTCGATCTCTTTTTTGAGCTCCGCACTAATAGAGTCAAACTGGACTTTCTCTTCCTCCACTAGAATCTGCATAAGCCTAAGTGAACTCTCTGTGATCTCCTGTTCCCACCTTTCTTTTATATTAGTGGTTTTTAATCTTGATGCTGGAACAATGGGGACCCTCAGGCCTCTGGGAACTATATTGTTTTTTAGATAGTTTTCCAAACTCTGGATCTCCCACCAGCTTCTAGTATAATCCTTATGTAGTCTATTAAGGTTTTTAAAGGTAGTTTTGAGAGACGCACCCTGTGCTGTATACATCAGTTCACATTCAGAAAAGACACTTTTAGCCTCACTCATCCACCCTTCCGTGTTTAAATCAGAGAGTGCAAAGGCTGCCATACCCAGATATATTGAAAATAATAACTGTATGGATTAAATATAAATTCACTGTATAAATTGATATAAATATAATTGTGCTCCCACAATATGAGAAAATTAGAAGGTTCACTGAAGTGACAATTGAGTAAAATATACCTTTTATTAGTAACTCTTTTTAAAAACAGGGGTAACACACCACTGTGAAATAAGCCCCACCGTGATAGTTTAAAAACGTATTAAACAAAAGACACTGAGTCATTATGATAAATATATCTCAGTGTTTGTAACAATGTTTCACTGACAACAGCATTTGACCTGGGCACAACAGTAGTACAATCCCCAAAGTGCACCAGTGTCCGTGAACAAAACACCGGAACTCCTAGCGCTGGGTGTAAAACAATGCTACTGTCCCCTATGCAGACATTCAGTATACAATGAAAGACCCTACGCGTTTCAGATACTCATCCTCAGGGGTCCGTATCTTGGTCACTCTGGCCTCATCACCAGCGATAATGGTATACAACAGCAGATATTCTGCTGTGCGTCACGGGAAGATGCTCGTATCGATGTCAACGGCATACTTCATTACAGGCGCTGGGTTACTATAAGCCCCAAACTCCACCCCTCGTTTTGGCGGCGATACATGAACTGACCAATCACAACACCCTCTCGATTCGTGACACCTGCCCATGTGACCCCCCGCCGTCAGCTGACAGCCAGGGGTCATCATCGGCCGCATCAACCCGAACGCGCAGGCGCAGTGGAAGCCAGGGACGTATCGCCCGGACTGCCAAGTAAGAGGAAGGTAAGGGCAAGCCGATAAATTGTTTGTGAGTATGTCTCGCGGGACAGTTACCCACCGCAAGTGGACTGCCTCAAATAAGCAACTCTTTAGTTTAAAAACACATATTGGGCGGACAAGATAGCGGAATCCCTCCCATTCAGAATATTTGAACACAAGATCTCTGAATATGTTAAGTGGCCAATATGGCCATATCAAACATAGTGAACTATGTAAAATACAACCACCCAACCAAAAGGCCACCCAAGGTAAATATTGGCCGTCTAAGGTGGAGGAATGGTATAACATATTAAATAAAACAAGTATAATTAGTCTGCTCGTTTAAACCCGCTGGTTGTATGCATGCCAGTCTATGGATCCATTGGGCTTCTTTGCGTAGAATTAGGTTGTCCCAGTCACCTCCTCTTTTGGGGGGTCTAATAAGTTCAATTGCTTGAAACTTTAAACATGCTGCTTGGCCTTGGTGTTTGGCATGCACATGCTTAGATATTGGGGTGTCCCTAACATGGATAATATCTCCAACATGCTCCCTTATCCGGCGCCGAAATTGTCGCGCCGTTTTTCCCACATAATTAAGGGGGCATGGGCATGTAATGAGGTAAACCACCCCCGCTGTTTTGCAATTGACAAAATCCCGAATGTTGTATTTCTCCTGTGTTGCAACACTGGTAAAGCTATTCCCTTTGAGAATGAAGTCACAAGCTTTACAGCTACCACATCTAAAAGTGCCTGGTATTTGTCTATCCAGCCACGTACCCCTAGGTAAAATGGGGTCAAAACAACTATGCATGACTCTGTCCCTGATGTTTTTCCCTCTCCGATACGTGACAGAGGGCCACTGTGTGATCTGATCAACCAAATCTGTGTCAGAACTGAGAATACGCCAATACCTTTTCAGGATTTGCATGATATCATTTTGTTTAGAATCATATGTGCCTATGAGTCTCGTAACTTGTTCTTGTTTACGTTTTTTAGGAACCAGAAGACATTGCCTATCTGCGTCCCTTGCTCCCTCATAGGCCTTTCTGATTACACCCTTGGGGAAGCCTCTATCCTTCAATCTTATCTTGAGTTCCTGAGCCTGGCACTCAAAGTCACCCATGGAGCTACAATTCCTGCGTACTCTCATAAATTGGCCTTTTGGAATGCCACGTTTGAGGGGATAAGGATGACAGCTGTTCCATTGCAAGAAACTGTTGGTTGCTGTTTCTTTTCGGTGTACCTTTGTACGAATTGTACCTTCTCCTGTTTTTATAATTTTCAAATCCAGAAAAGACAATTCTTTTTCACTAATCTCACACGTGAACCTAAGCCCTATATCATTTGTGTTGAGGGCTGCTACAAAACTATGGAACTCCTCTGCTGTAGAGTTCCAAAGAAGCAGCACGTCATCAATATATCTAATCCATAGTCCAATGGACGAAGTCCATTTTGTAAAATTGTCCCCAAAGACAATTGTCTCCTCCCACCAGCCAAGAAATAAATTTGCATAGGTGGGAGCGGCAGGACTCCCCATTGCAGTGCCACATTGCTGATGAAAGATCTTGTCTTCAAAGATAAATATATTTTTTTCAAGAACGAATTGTAATAACTGCAAAACAAATTGGTTATGGGCTGCAAACTGAGTGCCCCTTGATCCAAGGAAGTACTCGATCGCCTTGTAACCCAATTTGTGAGGTATGGATGAATACAACGCCTCAACATCCAGGCTAGCCAACAGTGTGCCTTTCTCCAAAGAAATACCATCAATCTGTTTCAGAACATCCATAGCGTCACGTACATATGATGTGAGACTCAAAACAAAAGGGCGCAACACCTGATCAACATATGTACTCACATTTTGAGTTAGATTATTAATGCCTGAAACAATAGGTCTGCCACGTAAGGGGGGATACCCTTTGTGGATTTTGGGCAGGCTATAAAAACATGCCATGATGGGAAATTGTGGAAACAGGAACCCAAACTCGCTAGCACTGATCAGAGATCTGCTCTTTGCATCACTCAGAATGCCCAGCAACTCTTTCTTGAACAGTGCTGTGGGGTTATCCTTCAAAATGGTGTAACAGTCAGGGTTAAGTAAGATGTCCTCACACATTTTTTTGTAGTCATCTCTGCCCATGACCACGATGTTCCCACCTTTATCAGATGCCTTTAGAACGATACTTTGTTTTTTCTCTAAGGTGGTCAGAGCTACTCTTTCGGACCAGGATAGGTTGTTGTCTATGCCCCTAATATCCTGACTAAGATTTTTGATCTCATCTCCCACCATTTCCACAAATAAATCCACATTGGTAAAATCTCCTATAGGTGGCAGCTTCCTACTCTTCAATTTAAGATTGGTGAAAGGACCTAGACCTGGGGTTCTACCAGATTCCTCTAGTAACCCCTCTAAGGCCACCAGGCCTTCCATATCAGATTCTTCTAACCCTAATTCAATGCATTTTTTTCTATTATGGTGTTTAAAGAATTTGATCCATTTAAGTTTGCGAGCAAACAAATTAAGATCCTTTATCCAAGAAAATGAGTCAAACTTAACAGTGGGGACAAAGGAAAGTCCCTTTTCTAGTAACGTGTTCTCTGATGCACTCAGATTATAATCAGATAGGTTTATGATTCGTAGTCTATCCATCTTTCCCTTCACTAATCCTTTTGTCCCCTCAGCATGTAGCGGGAAATGGGGGGATTGTTGGCTAAAAAATTATTGCCACTATTAGAAGAGGTTCTAGCACGGCCTCTATTCCTACCTCTAGCTCCTCCCCTATATTTTTGTTTCCCACCACTACCACCAAAGAAAGGGCCCACTCTTTCAGAGTCTGTTGTTTCACTCTCTGATGTGGAAGGGTCAGTTTCCCTCGGCCCCCTATTAGTCTGTTGATATTGCTGTTGTTGGGTATTAACAAAGTCGTAAGCTTTTTTCTCCCTAAATTCCTGTAGGTCTCTCTGGAACTGGAAGTGTTTACGTTCCTTTAAATGATTAGTGAACCTTTCTAGAGTTTGTTGTAGGATTTTATCTTTTTTATCAAAACCAGGGGTATCTACCAAAGACTTAGCGGCCTCGATCTCTTTTTTGAGCTCCGCACTAATAGAGTCAAACTGGACTTTCTCTTCCTCCACTAGAATCTGCATAAGCCTAAGTGAACTCTCTGTGATCTCCTGTTCCCACCTTTCTTTTATATTAGTGGTTTTTAATCTTGATGCTGGAACAATGGGGACCCTCAGGCCTCTGGGAACTATATTGTTTTTTAGATAGTTTTCCAAACTCTGGATCTCCCACCAGCTTCTAGTATAATCCTTATGTAGTCTATTAAGGTTTTTAAAGGTAGTTTTGAGAGACGCACCCTGTGCTGTATACATCAGTTCACATTCAGAAAAGACACTTTTAGCCTCACTCATCCACCCTTCCGTGTTTAAATCAGAGAGTGCAAAGGCTGCCATACCCAGATATATTGAAAATAATAACTGTATGGATTAAATATAAATTCACTGTATAAATTGATATAAATATAATTGTGCTCCCACAATATGAGAAAATTAGAAGGTTCACTGAAGTGACAATTGAGTAAAATATACCTTTTATTAGTAACTCTTTTTAAAAACAGGGGTAACACACCACTGTGAAATAAGCCCCACCGTGATAGTTTAAAAACGTATTAAACAAAAGACACTGAGTCATTATGATAAATATATCTCAGTGTTTGTAACAATGTTTCACTGACAACAGCATTTGACCTGGGCACAACAGTAGTACAATCCCCAAAGTGCACCAGTGTCCGTGAACAAAACACCGGAACTCCTAGCGCTGGGTGTAAAACAATGCTACTGTCCCCTATGCAGACATTCAGTATACAATGAAAGACCCTACGCGTTTCAGATACTCATCCTCAGGGGTCCGTATCTTGGTCACTCTGGCCTCATCACCAGCGATAATGGTATACAACAGCAGATATTCTGCTGTGCGTCACGGGAAGATGCTCGTATCGATGTCAACGGCATACTTCATTACAGGCGCTGGGTTACTATAAGCCCCAAACTCCACCCCTCGTTTTGGCGGCGATACATGAACTGACCAATCACAACACCCTCTCGATTCGTGACACCTGCCCATGTGACCCCCCGCCGTCAGCTGACAGCCAGGGGTCATCATCGGCCGCATCAACCCGAACGCGCAGGCGCAGTGGAAGCCAGGGACGTATCGCCCGGACTGCCAAGTAAGAGGAAGGTAAGGGCAAGCCGATAAATTGTTTGTGAGTATGTCTCGCGGGACAGTTACCCACCGCAAGTGGACTGCCTCAAATAAGCAACTCTTTAGTTTAAAAACACATATTGGGCGGACAAGATAGCGGAATCCCTCCCATTCAGAATATTTGAACACAAGATCTCTGAATATGTTAAGTGGCCAATATGGCCATATCAAACATAGTGAACTATGTAAAATACAACCACCCAACCAAAAGGCCACCCAAGGTAAATATTGGCCGTCTAAGGTGGAGGAATGGTATAACATATTAAATAAAACAAGTATAATTAGTCTGCTCGTTTAAACCCGCTGGTTGTATGCATGCCAGTCTATGGATCCATTGGGCTTCTTTGCGTAGAATTAGGTTGTCCCAGTCACCTCCTCTTTTGGGGGGTCTAATAAGTTCAATTGCTTGAAACTTTAAACATGCTGCTTGGCCTTGGTGTTTGGCATGCACATGCTTAGATATTGGGGTGTCCCTAACATGGATAATATCTCCAACATGCTCCCTTATCCGGCGCCGAAATTGTCGCGCCGTTTTTCCCACATAATTAAGGGGGCATGGGCATGGGCATGTAATGAGGTAAACCACCCCCGCTGTTTTGCAATTGACAAAATCCCGAATGTTGTATTTCTCCTGTGTTGCAACACTGGTAAAGCTATTCCCTTTGAGAATGAAGTCACAAGCTTTACAGCTACCACATCTAAAAGTGCCTGGTATTTGTCTATCCAGCCACGTACCCCTAGGTAAAATGGGGTCAAAACAACTATGCATGACTCTGTCCCTGATGTTTTTCCCTCTCCGATACGTGACAGAGGGCCACTGTGTGATCTGATCAACCAAATCTGTGTCAGAACTGAGAATACGCCAATACCTTTTCAGGATTTGCATGATATCATTTTGTTTAGAATCATATGTGCCTATGAGTCTCGTAACTTGTTCTTGTTTACGTTTTTTAGGAACCAGAAGACATTGCCTATCTGCGTCCCTTGCTCCCTCATAGGCCTTTCTGATTACACCCTTGGGGAAGCCTCTATCCTTCAATCTTATCTTGAGTTCCTGAGCCTGGCACTCAAAGTCACCCATGGAGCTACAATTCCTGCGTACTCTCATAAATTGGCCTTTTGGAATGCCACGTTTGAGGGGATAAGGATGACAGCTGTTCCATTGCAAGAAACTGTTGGTTGCTGTTTCTTTTCGGTGTACCTTTGTACGAATTGTACCTTCTCCTGTTTTTATAATTTTCAAATCCAGAAAAGACAATTCTTTTTCACTAATCTCACACGTGAACCTAAGCCCTATATCATTTGTGTTGAGGGCTGCTACAAAACTATGGAACTCCTTGTTTTTAGCCAACAATCCCCCCATTTCCCGCTACATGCTGAGGGGACAAAAGGATTAGTGAAGGGAAAGATGGATAGACTACGAATCATAAACCTATCTGATTATAATCTGAGTGCATCAGAGAACACGTTACTAGAAAAGGGACTTTCCTTTGTCCCCACTGTTAAGTTTGACTCATTTTCTTGGATAAAGGATCTTAATTTGTTTGCTCGCAAACTTAAATGGATCAAATTCTTTAAACACCATAATAGAAAAAAATGCATTGAATTAGGGTTAGAAGAATCTGATATGGAAGGCCTGGTGGCCTTAGAGGGGTTACTAGAGGAATCTGGTAGAACCCCAGGTCTAGGTCCTTTCACCAATCTTAAATTGAAGAGTAGGAAGCTGCCACCTATAGGAGATTTTACCAATGTGGATTTATTTGTGGAAATGGTGGGAGATGAGATCAAAAATCTTAGTCAGGATATTAGGGGCATAGACAACAACCTATCCTGGTCCGAAAGAGTAGCTCTGACCACCTTAGAGAAAAAACAAAGTATCGTTCTAAAGGCATCTGATAAAGGTGGGAACATCGTGGTCATGGGCAGAGATGACTACAAAAAAATGTGTGAGGACATCTTACTTAACCCTGACTGTTACACCATTTTGAAGGATAACCCCACAGCACTGTTCAAGAAAGAGTTGCTGGGCATTCTGAGTGATGCAAAGAGCAGATCTCTGATCAGTGCTAGCGAGTTTGGGTTCCTGTTTCCACAATTTCCCATCATGGCATGTTTTTATAGCCTGCCCAAAATCCACAAAGGGTATCCCCCCTTACGTGGCAGACCTATTGTTTCAGGCATTAATAATCTAACTCAAAATGTGAGTACATATGTTGATCAGGTGTTGCGCCCTTTTGTTTTGAGTCTCACATCATATGTACGTGACACTATGGATGTTCTGAAACAGATTGATGGTATTTCTTTGGAGAAAGGCACACTGTTGGCTAGCCTGGATGTTGAGGCGTTGTATTCATCCATACCTCACAAATTGGGTTACAAGGCGATCGAGTACTTCCTTGGATCAAGGGGCACTCAGTTTGCAGCCCATAACCAATTTGTTTTGCAGTTATTACAATTCGTTCTTGAAAAAAATATATTTATCTTTGAAGACAAGATCTTTCATCAGCAATGTGGCACTGCAATGGGGAGTCCTGCCGCTCCCACCTATGCAAATTTATTTCTTGGCTGGTGGGAGGAGACAATTGTCTTTGGGGACAATTTTACAAAATGGACTTCGTCCATTGGACTATGGATTAGATATATTGATGACGTGCTGCTTCTTTGGAACTCTACAGCAGAGGAGTTCCATAGTTTTGTAGCAGCCCTCAACACAAATGATATAGGGCTTAGGTTCACGTGTGAGATTAGTGAAAAAGAATTGTCTTTTCTGGATTTGAAAATTATAAAAACAGGAGAAGGTACAATTCGTACAAAGGTACACCGAAAAGAAACAGCAACCAACAGTTTCTTGCAATGGAACAGCTGTCATCCTTATCCCCTCAAACGTGGCATTCCAAAAGGCCAATTTATGAGAGTACGCAGGAATTGTAGCTCCATGGGTGACTTTGAGTGCCAGGCTCAGGAACTCAAGATAAGATTGAAGGATAGAGGCTTCCCCAAGGGTGTAATCAGAAAGGCCTATGAGGGAGCAAGGGACGCAGATAGGCAATGTCTTCTGGTTCCTAAAAAACGTAAACAAGAACAAGTTACGAGACTCATAGGCACATATGATTCTAAACAAAATGATATCATGCAAATCCTGAAAAGGTATTGGCGTATTCTCAGTTCTAACACAGATTTGGTTGATCAGATCACACAGTGGCCCTCTGTCACGTATCGGAGAGGGAAAAACATCAGGGACAGAGTCATGCATAGTTGTTTTGACCCCATTTTACCTAGGGGTACGTGGCTGGATAGACAAATACCAGGCACTTTTAGATGTGGTAGCTGTAAAGCTTGTGACTTCATTCTCAAAGGGAATAGCTTTACCAGTGTTGCAACACAGGAGAAATACAACATTCGGGATTTTGTCAATTGCAAAACAGCGGGGGTGGTTTACCTCATTACATGCCCATGCCCCCTTAATTATGTGGGAAAAACGGCGCGACAATTTCGGCGCCGGATAAGGGAGCATGTTGGAGATATTATCCATGTTAGGGACACCCCAATATCTAAGCATGTGCATGCCAAACACCAAGGCCAAGCAGCATGTTTAAAGTTTCAAGCAATTGAACTTATTAGACCCCCCAAAAGAGGAGGTGACTGGGACAACCTAATTCTACGCAAAGAAGCCCAATGGATCCATAGACTGGCATGCATACAACCAGCGGGTTTAAACGAGCAGACTAATTATACTTGTTTTATTTAATATGTTATACCATTCCTCCACCTTAGACGGCCAATATTTACCTTGGGTGGCCTTTTGGTTGGGTGGTTGTATTTTACATAGTTCACTATGTTTGATATGGCCATATTGGCCACTTAACATATTCAGAGATCTTGTGTTCAAATATTCTGAATGGGAGGGATTCCGCTATCTTGTCCGCCCAATATGTGTTTTTAAACTAAAGAGTTGCTTATTTGAGGCAGTCCACTTGCGGTGGGTAACTGTCCCGCGAGACATACTCACAAACAATTTATCGGCTTGCCCTTACCTTCCTCTTACTTGGCAGTCCGGGCGATACGTCCCTGGCTTCCACTGCGCCTGCGCGTTCGGGTTGATGCGGCCGATGATGACCCCTGGCTGTCAGCTGACGGCGGGGGGTCACATGGGCAGGTGTCACGAATCGAGAGGGTGTTGTGATTGGTCAGTTCATGTATCGCCGCCAAAACGAGGGGTGGAGTTTGGGGCTTATAGTAACCCAGCGCCTGTAATGAAGTATGCCGTTGACATCGATACGAGCATCTTCCCGTGACGCACAGCAGAATATCTGCTGTTGTATACCATTATCGCTGGTGATGAGGCCAGAGTGACCAAGATACGGACCCCTGAGGATGAGTATCTGAAACGCGTAGGGTCTTTCATTGTATACTGAATGTCTGCATAGGGGACAGTAGCATTGTTTTACACCCAGCGCTAGGAGTTCCGGTGTTTTGTTCACGGACACTGGTGCACTTTGGGGATTGTACTACTGTTGTGCCCAGGTCAAATGCTGTTGTCAGTGAAACATTGTTACAAACACTGAGATATATTTATCATAATGACTCAGTGTCTTTTGTTTAATACGTTTTTAAACTATCACGGTGGGGCTTATTTCACAGTGGTGTGTTACCCCTGTTTTTAAAAAGAGTTACTAATAAAAGGTATATTTTACTCAATTGTCACTTCAGTGAACCTTCTAATTTTCTCATATTGTGGGAGCACAATTATATTTATATCAATTTATACAGTGAATTTATATTTAATCCATACAGTTATTATTTTCAATATATCTGGGTATGGCAGCCTTTGCACTCTCTGATTTAAACACGGAAGGGTGGATGAGTGAGGCTAAAAGTGTCTTTTCTGAATGTGAACTGATGTATACAGCACAGGGTGCGTCTCTCAAAACTACCTTTAAAAACCTTAATAGACTACATAAGGATTATACTAGAAGCTGGTGGGAGATCCAGAGTTTGGAAAACTATCTAAAAAACAATATAGTTCCCAGAGGCCTGAGGGTCCCCATTGTTCCAGCATCAAGATTAAAAACCACTAATATAAAAGAAAGGTGGGAACAGGAGATCACAGAGAGTTCACTTAGGCTTATGCAGATTCTAGTGGAGGAAGAGAAAGTCCAGTTTGACTCTATTAGTGCGGAGCTCAAAAAAGAGATCGAGGCCGCTAAGTCTTTGGTAGATACCCCTGGTTTTGATAAAAAAGATAAAATCCTACAACAAACTCTAGAAAGGTTCACTAATCATTTAAAGGAACGTAAACACTTCCAGTTCCAGAGAGACCTACAGGAATTTAGGGAGAAAAAAGCTTACGACTTTGTTAATACCTAACAACAGCAATATCAACAGACTAATAGGGGGCCGAGGGAAACTGACCCTTCCACATCAGAGAGTGAAACAACAGACTCTGAAAGAGTGGGCCCTTTCTTTGGTGGTAGTGGTGGGAAACAAAAATATAGGGGAGGAGCTAGAGGTAGGAATAGAGGCCGTGCTAGAACCTCTTCTAATAGTGGCAATAATTTTTTAGCCAACAATCCCCCCATTTCCCGCTACATGCTGAGGGGACAAAAGGATTAGTGAAGGGAAAGATGGATAGACTACGAATCATAAACCTATCTGATTATAATCTGAGTGCATCAGAGAACACGTTACTAGAAAAGGGACTTTCCTTTGTCCCCACTGTTAAGTTTGACTCATTTTCTTGGATAAAGGATCTTAATTTGTTTGCTCGCAAACTTAAATGGATCAAATTCTTTAAACACCATAATAGAAAAAAATGCATTGAATTAGGGTTAGAAGAATCTGATATGGAAGGCCTGGTGGCCTTAGAGGGGTTACTAGAGGAATCTGGTAGAACCCCAGGTCTAGGTCCTTTCACCAATCTTAAATTGAAGAGTAGGAAGCTGCCACCTATAGGAGATTTTACCAATGTGGATTTATTTGTGGAAATGGTGGGAGATGAGATCAAAAATCTTAGTCAGGATATTAGGGGCATAGACAACAACCTATCCTGGTCCGAAAGAGTAGCTCTGACCACCTTAGAGAAAAAACAAAGTATCGTTCTAAAGGCATCTGATAAAGGTGGGAACATCGTGGTCATGGGCAGAGATGACTACAAAAAAATGTGTGAGGACATCTTACTTAACCCTGACTGTTACACCATTTTGAAGGATAACCCCACAGCACTGTTCAAGAAAGAGTTGCTGGGCATTCTGAGTGATGCAAAGAGCAGATCTCTGATCAGTGCTAGCGAGTTTGGGTTCCTGTTTCCACAATTTCCCATCATGGCATGTTTTTATAGCCTGCCCAAAATCCACAAAGGGTATCCCCCCTTACGTGGCAGACCTATTGTTTCAGGCATTAATAATCTAACTCAAAATGTGAGTACATATGTTGATCAGGTGTTGCGCCCTTTTGTTTTGAGTCTCACATCATATGTACGTGACACTATGGATGTTCTGAAACAGATTGATGGTATTTCTTTGGAGAAAGGCACACTGTTGGCTAGCCTGGATGTTGAGGCGTTGTATTCATCCATACCTCACAAATTGGGTTACAAGGCGATCGAGTACTTCCTTGGATCAAGGGGCACTCAGTTTGCAGCCCATAACCAATTTGTTTTGCAGTTATTACAATTCGTTCTTGAAAAAAATATATTTATCTTTGAAGACAAGATCTTTCATCAGCAATGTGGCACTGCAATGGGGAGTCCTGCCGCTCCCACCTATGCAAATTTATTTCTTGGCTGGTGGGAGGAGACAATTGTCTTTGGGGACAATTTTACAAAATGGACTTCGTCCATTGGACTATGGATTAGATATATTGATGACGTGCTGCTTCTTTGGAACTCTACAGCAGAGGAGTTCCATAGTTTTGTAGCAGCCCTCAACACAAATGATATAGGGCTTAGGTTCACGTGTGAGATTAGTGAAAAAGAATTGTCTTTTCTGGATTTGAAAATTATAAAAACAGGAGAAGGTACAATTCGTACAAAGGTACACCGAAAAGAAACAGCAACCAACAGTTTCTTGCAATGGAACAGCTGTCATCCTTATCCCCTCAAACGTGGCATTCCAAAAGGCCAATTTATGAGAGTACGCAGGAATTGTAGCTCCATGGGTGACTTTGAGTGCCAGGCTCAGGAACTCAAGATAAGATTGAAGGATAGAGGCTTCCCCAAGGGTGTAATCAGAAAGGCCTATGAGGGAGCAAGGGACGCAGATAGGCAATGTCTTCTGGTTCCTAAAAAACTTAAACAAGAACAAGTTACGAGACTCATAGGCACATATGATTCTAAACAAAATGATATCATGCAAATCCTGAAAAGGTATTGGCGTATTCTCAGTTCTGACACAGATTTGGTTGATCAGATCACACAGTGGCCCTCTGTCACGTATCGGAGAGGGAAAAACATCAGGGACAGAGTCATGCATAGTTGTTTTGACCCCATTTTACCTAGGGGTACGTGGCTGGATAGACAAATACCAGGCACTTTTAGATGTGGTAGCTGTAAAGCTTGTGACTTCATTCTCAAAGGGAATAGCTTTACCAGTGTTGCAACACAGGAGAAATACAACATTCGGGATTTTGTCAATTGCAAAACAGCGGGGGTGGTTTACCTCATTACATGCCCATGCCCCCTTAATTATGTGGGAAAAACGGCGCGACAATTTCGGCGCCGGATAAGGGAGCATGTTGGAGATATTATCCATGTTAGGGACACCCCAATATCTAAGCATGTGCATGCCAAACACCAAGGCCAAGCAGCATGTTTAAAGTTTCAAGCAATTGAACTTATTAGACCCCCCAAAAGAGGAGGTGACTGGGACAACCTAATTCTACGCAAAGAAGCCCAATGGATCCATAGACTGGCATGCATACAACCAGCGGGTTTAAACGAGCAGACTAATTATACTTGTTTTATTTAATATGTTATACCATTCCTCCACCTTAGACGGCCAATATTTACCTTGGGTGGCCTTTTGGTTGGGTGGTTGTATTTTACATAGTTCACTATGTTTGATATGGCCATATTGGCCACTTAACATATTCAGAGATCTTGTGTTCAAATATTCTGAATGGGAGGGATTCCGCTATCTTGTCCGCCCAATATGTGTTTTTAAACTAAAGAGTTGCTTATTTGAGGCAGTCCACTTGCGGTGGGTAACTGTCCCGCGAGACATACTCACAAACAATTTATCGGCTTGCCCTTACCTTCCTCTTACTTGGCAGTCCGGGCGATACGTCCCTGGCTTCCACTGCGCCTGCGCGTTCGGGTTGATGCGGCCGATGATGACCCCTGGCTGTCAGCTGACGGCGGGGGGTCACATGGGCAGGTGTCACGAATCGAGAGGGTGTTGTGATTGGTCAGTTCATGTATCGCCGCCAAAACGAGGGGTGGAGTTTGGGGCTTATAGTAACCCAGCGCCTGTAATGAAGTATGCCGTTGACATCGATACGAGCATCTTCCCGTGACGCACAGCAGAATATCTGCTGTTGTATACCATTATCGCTGGTGATGAGGCCAGAGTGACCAAGATACGGACCCCTGAGGATGAGTATCTGAAACGCGTAGGGTCTTTCATTGTATACTGAATGTCTGCATAGGGGACAGTAGCATTGTTTTACACCCAGCGCTAGGAGTTCCGGTGTTTTGTTCACGGACACTGGTGCACTTTGGGGATTGTACTACTGTTGTGCCCAGGTCAAATGCTGTTGTCAGTGAAACATTGTTACAAACACTGAGATATATTTATCATAATGACTCAGTGTCTTTTGTTTAATACGTTTTTAAACTATCACGGTGGGGCTTATTTCACAGTGGTGTGTTACCCCTGTTTTTAAAAAGAGTTACTAATAAAAGGTATATTTTACTCAATTGTCACTTCAGTGAACCTTCCAGTACAGTAGCTAGACAGCAGAAGAATCCGTGTAGATCAGTCTAGTAGAGAGAGCTGAGCTTCAGTAAATTGTTCAAAGTGTTGTGAGAGACTGGACTCAGTACTGCTCCTTTTAAACAGAAAGTTGGGAAACATTTACATTTTTGTAAGGTGTGAAAACTAGGTTTAGGGGGTGTGGCTAACACCTAGAGGAAAATGTGTGCAAGTTAGCAAAAACCCCTTACAAACACAAGCTAATGTAAGCATCCAATGCTAAATGTATATATATTTCTTATGTCAATTTTAATGCATATGCCTCTAAGCACATGTATATGTATTTATATACAATAAATACATATACAAAACAATATATATTATTATCACATGCAAGAAAAATATATTTCCACAACATGTATAAAGCTTGCAGGCAAAACATTTCTCACCTTTTGTGTGGACATTTTTTGTTTTTTTTCTTTGACCACTGGCTCACATACTTTAGTTTCCAGGGCTTTTGTCATCTCATACAATACATATGTATATGTACTTATTATATATATATATATATATATATATATATATATATATATATATATATATATATATATATATATATATATATATATATATATATATATATATATATATATATATATATATATATATATCACTCTATACCAAATCCCACTATAGTAACCTGTGCACAGAAGTAATCCTGATCCATGGACATGTAGTATATTGAAAATAAATTATGCTGCACACCAATATAAGCAAAGTAAAATGATTTATTCAATTAATGAAGAGATGTGGCAAGCTTGAGAACAGTCCTAAGGCTGGACACAAAAGTCACATCTCTGCATTGATTGAATAAATCACTTTATTTTAAAAATGTGTACCTATTTCATATACATCTATTAAATGTAATATTTACTATCGTTTCTAAACTGACCTTTACAACATGTTTCTAGATACTGTTTGCATAGAAACCAGATTAGAATGTGGAATAGTGTTAAAATATATTAGTCCATGCCAAGGTGTCGATACTGGCAGAGTGGAGGTGACACATTTATATTGTTAGACTAAGCTGGCTCCGGCCAGGGGACAGTCATAATTGCCACTGTATTGTTTCAGCCAAACACATGTTTCAGCCACGTGTGAAATATTTCAATACACATACCACACTTTTGTTTTAGTATTCTCTAAAGTTGAGTTAATTTTTAATATAATAATTTATTTAGTTATTGATAATATATATATATATATATATATATATATATATATATATATATATATATATATATATTTCTTATGGCAATTTCAATGCATATGTTTAAGTAGCCTCTAAGTATATGTATATGTATGTATTTATATGTATGTATATATATATATATATATATATATATGTCTAAAGGAAATTAACTATCGATGCGCCTGAGCAGAACAACAGGGACTCTTTTGATTGCCGATAGTGATGTATCCCTCGACATCACTTCAGCCCTTTGATAAAAGAAGAAAATAAATACTGATGTTAAAACAAAATGTGAGACATACAGTTTAATAAGCATATTAGTTTACAAAGTAAGGTCAATAAATGTATTTTATTATTACCCAGAGGAGCTCCCTTCCCCTCTCTGCCTCTGTGCCCTGAACCGTGTTCGGATGAACAATGAGGATGGTACTTGTGCTCTGAAAAAATAACCAAACATTAGTATATCAATTGATAAGTCTAACACAACTAAACTGAGGACATTTATAATAAAACTGAGAGTTTATCTACCTTGAAGTCCAATCATCATCATCATCATCATCATCATCATCATGATCAGCCAAGCTTTCTTCTTCTCCTCGGTCAGTTGATTCACTCCAGTCCTCTTTGGCACTGTAATCTTGTTCCTGGGCTTCTTCGTGGGATGTGATGTCTTCTCTTTGGATTCCCTGGCCTCCTTCCTGAATGTTCTCTTGTCTATAGGGTAGACATAGAAAAAATAAAGCATTAAACTTCTAAAACAAATCATGTAATATTACAGGGGCGGACATACCGCATGTGCAGCCGGTGCAGCTGCACAAGGGCCCCGCGTGGGAAGGGGGCCCGTTCAGTGGCGTAACTACCACAGTAGCAGCCGTAGCAGCTGCTACGGGGCCCGCGGCATGGGGGGGCCCGTGTCGCCCTGACAGGCACATTACATTTTATGTACCAGGCCTGGCGGCACGGGCCCCCTCATGCCTAGTAGCATCACAACACTAGGCATGAGGGGAGGGAGGGGGCGGGGGCCCGGTGATAGCCGCCACACTGCACTACCAATCGGGAGGGAGGGGGCGGGTGCCCGGGCCCGGTGATAGCCGCTACACTGCACTGCCAATCTGGCACAGATGAATAGGACAGGACGGCGATGCTGGTGGTAGGAGGAGCGCTCAGGCAGGGGAGAGGACAGGGGGCGGTGCGACGTAAGACTTCGGGCGGCTGGACAGTACAGTCAGGACTGCCGGAGAACTCATAGGATGAGCGGAGGACAGACACAGGACGAGTGGAGGACGTGCAGACTGCAGAGGACAGGTAGATGAAGTTAAAAAGTTCATGTCAGAAGGGAGAAGTTTTTATGTAGAAAAATCTGCCTCATAATTCCTTCCGGAATTTTGAGGCATATTTTGACCTGCCGGTAGAACACTTCCCGCGTTTTTCATTGCGTTTTTTTGTGGCGTTTTTCGGCCATCGGGCCGTGGGCAGGGAAACGCAGCAAAAAACGCATTTTCTGCCTGCCATTGTTGTCAATGGGAAGTCAGAGACAGAAACGCCCGAAGAAAGGGCATTGCGCTTCTTTTTCCCGCATGCGGTTTTTACTGCTCGCAGGAAAAATTTCATGGATTTCAATGGGAGGCACTTTCTGACGTTTTTCGCGAAAAAAACCTCAGTGTGAACTCCCCCTAACACAGGGGCGTAACTACTGCTATAGCAGCCGTAGCGGCTGCTACGGGGCCGCGGCATGAGGGGGCCCGCGTCACCTGCCGGCACGGGCCCCCACCTTGGCCGGAATCTCCGCTAGCTGCCGCTATGGCTGCTACAGCGCGATGCCACGGAACACTACGGCAGAGCAGGGAGTATCTCCCCGCTCTGCCATTAAACATAAGACATGTATCCCCTATCCACAGGATAGGGGATACGTGTGTGATCGCTGGCATTGATAGGGAGAACGGGGGACCGAAAGTCCCCTGAAGTTCTCCATCACAAACCTCGGACTTCCGGGGTCTGTGTCGGCAGCTCCGTAGAAATGAATGGAGCGCCGGTCACACTTGAGCTGCGCAGACACCGGAAGTCAGAGGTGAGTGATGGAGAACTTCGGGGGACTTTCGGTCCCCCGCTCTCCCTATCAATGCCAGCGATCACACATGTATCCCCTATCCTGTGGATAGGGGATACATGTCTTTTGTCTTTTCACACTGTAGGTCGCATTTTTTTGAGTGATTGGGGGTGTATGGCGTTCCCTACAGGGGGGGGGCTGTATAGCGTTCCCTACAGGGGGGGGCTGTAAGGCGTTCCCTACAGGGGGGGCTGTATAGCGTTCCCTACAGGGGGGGCTGTATAGCGTTCCCTACAGGGGGGTCTGTATGGCGTTCCCTAAAGGGGGGTCTGTATGGCGTTCCCTACAGGGGGGGGCTGTATGACTTTCCCTACAGACCCCCCCTGTAGGGAACGCCATACAGAACCCCTGTAGATAACGCCATACAGACCCCACTGTAGATAACGCCATAAAGTCCCCCCTGTAGATAACACCATACAGCCCCCTGTAGATAACGCCATACAGCCCCCCTGTAGATAACGCCATACAGCCCCCTCTGTAGATAGCGCCATACAGTCCCCCCTGTAGATAGCGCCATACAGTCCCCCCTGTAGATAGCGCCATACAGTCCCCCCTGTAGATAGCGCCATACAGTCCCCCCTGTAGATAGCGCCATACAGTCCCCCCTGTAGATAGCGCCATACAGACCCCCCTGTAGATAGCGCCATACAGACCCCTCTGTAGATAGCGCCATACAGTCCCCCCTGTAGATAACGCCATACAGCCCCCTCTGTTGATAGCGCCATACAGTCCCCCCTGTAGATAACGCCATACAGCCCCCTCTGTAGATATCTTGAGATTCAGTCCTGCTTGATAGGTAACAGTGCAGTAAGCTAAGCATGATAAGATCATCTAAATTATTGCATCTCAGTTGCATGAGTGCTTTGTGTTATATTCAATGATTCAATTTAACCTAAGTCTCTAAATGTGGGCAAAGAAAATAAAAAAACTATACTCACCTCCTCCCTCGCCTCCGTTCACCCGCCGCAGCCCCCATCCTCCTGTCTCGGTCTGTGTTACAAGTGTACAAGGCTGCACTGGTGACGCGCTGCCGATGGCACGTGACCGCTGCTGCCAATAACTCCTCATTGGTGTGCTGCTGAGGACAGTAGTTCCACAGCAAATCGCTGTTGAGGGCATTGATTGGCTGCAGCGGTCATGTGCCATCGACCGCGCGTCACCACAGCAGCTTTGTAAACACAGAAAGGGATAGGGGCTGCGGAGGGGGAACGGAGGCGCCGGAGGAGGTGAGTATAGGTTTTTCATTTTCTTTGCCCACATTTAGGGACTTAGTTTAGATAAGAATTTAACCCGGAAAAAAATGTGTTACTTGTGTTCTAAACTGGTAATAAAATGTACAATATAAATCTTCCTTCATAATTTTTATTAGTAAGGTTTATTTTTATATGCATATATATGTTTAGGTAACTTTGTCGGTATTGGGGGGGGGGCGGGGGGGCCCTGGCACATTATCTGCACAGGGGCCTTTTGCAGTCTGTGTCCGCCACTGTAATATTATACAGTATATATTATTTCCCTCCCACAATAAATTACCTTGAAGTGCTGGCTTGGGGCTGCTCACCACCGGCTTGCATTACCAGCATATAACCATGGCATATGTCCGTCAGTGTCTTCTCACGATAGTTTCTTTCCGCTGTCATGTTGGTGTGTGCCAAATATTTGGCAAACAGACACTTTTCAGAGTCAGAAAAATTAGGGAGAGTCCAAGTTTCGCAAATCCTCCTGACAAGCTGACTGGTGATGTTGGGTAGTTTATATCTAGAAAGGAAAATAGAAAAACATAATACATACACAGCACTTAGAATTGAATAAAGACAGGTGACTTTTAAGAAACTTACTTTGTGTGGTACCGCAGGATGTCATTGGAAACATTATAAATTTCCTTTCCAGATGTAGAGAGGAAAAATACTTCTGTTGGCATGTTGTTCTTTAGCAACATTGGTCTTACTATCTCAAAGTAGACATTAAACCACTAGGGGACGGATACAAATAAAGAGATTATTGAAAAGCATCTTTACAACTCCATAAAGTAAGTAGGAGCCTTATAGAAACTTACCATTTCTTCCTCCTTTGTTAGCACATAGGTTGCCACTTGGTGTGTAGAGGTCTTGTGTAACTTGACCCCAACAACTACCAGGTCTAAACCCAAATATCTGTGAGTGATCCTCTCATTCCACTCTGAAACCTATGAGTCAAAAGGAAAAAGTATGAGGGACAGGAAAGCAAATTATTTATTGAATATAATTTTCCTATCAATTCTAAGTTCACATCATACCATGTCAGTAGCTACTGGTTTTGGGAGAATAGATTGGATTATGGGAATATGTCAACAGAAGCTGCTCCCTGCCATGGAGCTAGGAATTAAGGGATTAACCAAGTAGAGGTGACAAATTTATATTGTTAGCTGCATCTGGCTCCAGCCAGGTGTGACATATTTTTAATGTGCATGACACTGTATTGTTACAGCCCAATCCCTGAGCCAGCTATGTGTGAGATTTGTCAATGTACTTGCCACTGTATTGTGTTAGCCCAACACTACGCCAAGCCACTTGTGATTTTTTTTTCTATACATATGCCACTCTTTTGTTTCAGCATAATTTCTGTCTCTAGCCAGGTGTAAGGTTTTTACATAGATTATTCACTCTGTTCTTGCAGACAAATATCCGACTTTAATAAGCTAACATTAACCTTATGCAGGCTTCACACCATTATCGGCCTTCAGTGCTCCCCTACACTATTAAAAGTATTTAACTGCAGCCATAAGGCCTCCAGACACTTCTCTAAAAAGCACCCCAAAGCATAACCATAACAGGGTAGGAAAACAAAATGACGCAGAAAAACAGAGGAGGAGAAAGCTACTTACAGTCATATGTCTGACAACACCTGGCCGTTGCAGATGCCTCAAAATAAGCAGGGCCTCAAGATAATAAATAATTTCAAGTTGAGTGTCTCGCTTCATGTGTCTGTCTTTTGCAGCTTTGAGGCATTTCAGGAAGGTTGGCTTTGCCACAACTAAAAGCCTCTGACATTCCTGGGGTGTTTTCATAGAATTTGTCAATGACTTGTATCTAAACACAAAGTAAAGAGAAATGATTTTATTGTATATACAAAAGTAATAAAGAGTAGTAGCAATATCTAAAATAAATATATACCTATTTGAGGTTTCATACTTTGTCTAAGGATACATTTGAGTTCATAACTCACCGTTTGCTGACAACTTCTCTTGAAATTCCCTTAGATTCACCACCGCCTCTGACATTTTTGAACATACCCCACTTTAACTTGATTTTAAATGTTTCACTTTCAGTAGCAGAAATGTCATTCTTTGACATTTGGGCCTTTTTATTTTCACTGCTGTTTGGTCACCAAATGGATCTCCTTATCTCGAGGCCTAGTCCTCTCCCCACCGCCCTGGAACTCTGCCCCGGCCTGTGCTGCCTGCCAACACACTCTGGCCCTGGAACTCTGCCCCGGCCTGTGCTGCCGTCACACTCTGGCCCTGGAACTGTGCCCCGGCCTGCCTCTGCTGCTCACCACCGCCTCTGACATTTGTGAACATACCCCACTTTAACTTGATTTTAAATGTTTCACTTTCAGTAGCAGAAATGTCATTCTTTGACATTTGGGCCTTTTTATTTTTACTGCTGTTTGGTCACCAAATGGATCTCCTTATCTCGAGGCCTAGTCCTCTCCCCACCGCCCTGGAACTCTGCCCCGGCCTGTGCTGCCTGCCATCACACTCTGGCCCTGGAACTCTGCCCCGGCCTACCCCTGCTGTTCACCACCGCCTCTGACATTTTTGAACATACCCCAATTTAACTTGATTTTAAATGTTTCACTTTCAGTAGCAGAAATGTCATTCTTTGACATTTGGGCCTTTTTATTTTCACTGCTGCTTGGTCACCAAATGGATCTCCTTATCTCGAGGCCTAGTCCTCTCCCCACCGCCCTGGAACTCTGCCCCGGCCTACGCTGCCTGCCGTCACACTCTGGCCCTGGAACTCTGCCCGGCCTGTGCTGCCGTCACACTCTGGCCCTGGAACTGTGCCCCGGCCTGCCTCTGCTGCTCACCACCGCCTCTGACATTTTTTTGAACATACCCCACTTTAACTTGATTTTAAATGTTTCACTTTCAGTAGCAGAAATGTCATTCTTTGACATTTGGGCCTTTTTATTTTCACTGCTGTTTGGTCACCAAATGGATCACCTTATCTCGAGGCCTAGTCCTCTCCCCACCGCCCTGGAACTCTGCCCCGGCCTGCGCTGCCTGCCGTCACACTCTGGCCCTGGAACTCTGCCCCGGCCTGCCCCTGCTGTTCACCACCGCCTCTGACATTTTTGAACATACCCCACTTTAACTTGATTTTAAATGTTTCACTTTCAGTAGCAGAAATGTCATTCTTTGACATTTGGGCCTTTTTATTTTCACTGCTGTTTGGTCACCAAATGGATCTCCTTATCTCGAGGCCTAGTCCTCTCCCCACCGCCCTGGAACTCTGCCCCGGCCTACGCTGCCTGCCGTCACACTCTGGCCCTGGAACTCTGCCCTGGCCTGTGCTGCCGTCACACTCTGGCCCTGGAACTCTGCCCCGGCCTGCCCCTGCTGTTCACCACCGCCTCTGACATTTTTGAACATACCCCACTTTAACTTGATTTTAAATGTTTCACTTTCAGTAGCAGAAATGTCATTCTTTGACATTTGGGCCTTTTTATTTTCACTGCTGTTTGGTCACCAAATGGATCTCCTTATCTCGAGGCCTAGTCCTCTCCCCACCGCCCTGGAACTCTGCCCCGGCCTGCGCTGCCTGCCGTCACACTCTGGCCCTGGAACTCTGCCCCGGCCTGCCCCTGCTGTTCACCACCGCCTCTGACATTTTGAACATACCCCACTTTAACTTGATTTTAAATGTTTCACTTTCAGTAGCAGAAATGTCATTCTTTGACATTTGGGCCTTTTTATTTTCACTGCTGTTTGGTCACCAAATGGATCTCCTTATCTCGAGGCCTAGTCCTCTCCCCACCGCCCTGGAACTCTGCCCCGGCCTACGCTGCCTGCCGTCACACTCTGGCCCTGGAACTCTGCCCTGGCCTGTGCTGCCGTCACACTCTGGCCCTGGAACTGTGCCCCGGCCTGCCTCTGCTGCTCATTACCGCCTCTGACATTTTTTGAACATACCCCACTTTAACTTGATTTTAAATGTTTCACTTTCAGTAGCAGAAATGTCATTCTTTGACATTTGGGCCTTTTTATTTTCACTGCTGTTTGGTCACCAAATGGATCTCCTTATCTCGAGGCCTAGTCCTCTCCCCACCGCCCTGGAACTCTGCCCCGGCCTGTGCTGCCTGCCGTCACACTCTGGCCCTGGAACTCTGCCCCGGCCTGCCCCTGCTGTTCACCACCGCCTCTGACATTTTTGAACATACCCCACTTTAACTTGATTTTAAATGTTTCACTTTCAGTAGCAGAAATGTCATTCTTTGACATTTGGGCCTTTTTATTTTCACTGCTGTTTGGTCACCAAATGGATCTCCTTATCTCGAGGCCTAGTCCTCTCTCCACCGCCCTGGAACTCTGCCCCGGCCTGCGCTGCCTGCCGTCACACTCTGACCCTGGAACTCTGCCCCGGCCTGCCCCTGCTGTTCACCACCGCCTCTGACATTTTTGAACATACCCCACTTTAACTTGATTTTAAATGTTTCACTTTCAGTAGCAGAAATGTCATTCTTTGACATTTGGGCCTTTTTATTTTCACTGCTGTTTGGTCACCAAATGGATCTCCTTATCTCGAGGCCTAGTCCTCTCCCCACCGCCCTGGAACTCTGCCCCGGCCTACGCTGCCTGCCGTCACACTCTGGCCCTGGAACTCTGCCCTGGCCTGTGCTGCCGTCACACTCTGGCCCTGGAACTGTGCCCCGGCCTGCCTCTGCTGCTCATTACCGCCTCTGACATTTTTTGAACATACCCCACTTTAACTTTATTTTAAATGTTTCACTTTCAGTAGCAGAAATGTCATTCTTTGACATTTGGGCCTTTTTATTTTCACTGCTGTTTGGTCACCAAATGGATCTCCTTATCTCGAGGCCTAGTCCTCTCCCCACCGCCCTGGAACTCTGCCCCGGCCTGTGCTGCCTGCCGTCACACTCTGGCCCTGGAACTCTGCCCCGGCCTGCCCCTGCTGTTCACCACCGCCTCTGACATTTTTGAACATACCCCACTTTAACTTGATTTTAAATGTTTCACTTTCAGTAGCAGAAATGTCATTCTTTGACATTTGGGCCTTTTTATTTTCACTGCTGTTTGGTCACCAAATGGATCTCCTTATCTCGAGGCCTAGTCCTCTCCCCACCGCCCTGGAACTCTGCCCCGGCCTGTGCTGCCTGCCGTCACACTCTGGCCCTGGAACTCTGCCCCGGCCTGCCCCTGCTGTTCACCACCGCCTCTGACATTTTTGAACATACCCCACTTTAACTTGATTTTAAATGTTTCACTTTCAGTAGCAGAAATGTCATTCTTTGACATTTGGGCCTTTTTATTTTCACTGCTGTTTGGTCACCAAATGGATCTCCTTATCTCGAGGCCTAGTCCTCTCCCCACCGCCCTGGAACTCTGCCCCGGCCTGCGCTGCCTGCCGTCACACTCTGGCCCTGGAACTCTGCCCCGGCCTGCCCCTGCTGTTCACCACCGCCTCTGACATTTTTGAACATACCCCACTTTAACTTGATTTTAAATGTTTCACTTTCAGTAGCAGAAATGTCATTCTTTGACATTTGGGCCTTTTTATTTTCACTGCTGTTTGGTCACCAAATGGATCTCCTTATCTCGAGGCCTAGTCCTCTCCCCACCGCCCTGGAACTCTGCCCCGGCCTACGCTGCCTGCCGTCACACTCTGGCCCTGGAACTCTGCCCTGGCCTGTGCTGCCGTCACACTCTGGCCCTGGAACTGTGCCCGGCCTGCCTCTGCTGCTCATTACCGCCTCTGACATTTTTTGAACATACCCCACTTTAACTTGATTTTAAATGTTTCACTTTCAGTAGCAGAAATGTCATTCTTTGACATTTGGGCCTTTTTATTTTCACTGCTGTTTGTTCACCAAATGGATCTCCTTATCTCGAGGCCTAGTCCTCTCCCCACCGCCCTGGAACTCTGCCCCGGCCTGTGCTGCCTGCCGTCACACTCTGGCCCTGGAACTCTGCCCCGGCCTGCCCCTGCTGTTCACCACCGCCTCTGACATTTTTGAACATACCCCACTTTAACTTGATTTTAAATGTTTCACTTTCAGTAGCAGAAATGTCATTCTTTGACATTTGGGCCTTTTTATTTTCACTGCTGTTTGGTCACCAAATGGATCTCCTTATCTCGAGGCCTAGTCCTCTCCCCACCGCCCTGGAACTCTGCCCCGGCCTACGCTGCCTGCCGTCACACTCTGGCCCTGGAACTCTGCCCTGGCCTGTGCTGCCGTCACACTCTGGCCCTGGAACTGTGCCCCGGCCTGCCTCTGCTGCTCATTACCGCCTCTGACATTTTTTACACATACCCCACTTTAACTTGATTTTAAATGTTTCACTTTCAGTAGCAGAAATGTCATTCTTTGACATTTGGGCCTTTTTATTTTCACTGCTGTTTGGTCACCAAATGGATCTCCTTATCTCGAGGCCTACTCCTCTCCCCACCGCCCTGGAACTCTGCCCCGGCCTGTGCTGCCTGCCGTCACACTCTGGCCCTGGAACTCTGCCCCGGCCTGCCCCTGCTGTTCACCACCGCCTCTGACATTTTTGAACATACCCCACTTTAACTTGATTTTAAATGTTTCACTTTCAGTAGCAGAAATGTCATTCTTTGACATTTGGGCCTTTTTATTTTCACTGCTGTTTGGTCACCAAATGGATCTCCTTATCTCGAGGCCTAGTCCTCTCTCCACCGCCCTGGAACTCTGCCCCGGCCTGCGCTGCCTGCCGTCACACTCTGGCCCTGGAACTCTGCCCCGGCCTGCCCCTGCTGTTCACCACCGCCTCTGACATTTTTGAACATACCCCACTTTAACTTGATTTTAAATGTTTCACTTTCAGTAGCAGAAATGTCATTCTTTGACATTTGGGCCTTTTTATTTTCACTGCTGTTTGGTCACCAAATGGATCTCCTTATCTCGAGGCCTAGTCCTCTCCCCACCGCCCTGGAACTCTGCCCCAGCCTACGCTGCCTGCCGTCACACTCTGGCCCTGGAACTCTGCCCTGGCCTGTGCTGCCGTCACACTCTGGCCCTGGAACTGTGCCCCGGCCTGCCTCTGCTGCTCATTACCGCCTCTGACATTTTTTGAACATACCCCACTTTAACTTGATTTTAAATGTTTCACTTTCAGTAGCAGAAATGTCATTCTTTGACATTTGGGCCTTTTTATTTTCACTGCTGTTTGGTCACCAAATGGATCTCCTTATCTCGAGGCCTAGTCCTCTCCCCACCGCCCTGGAACTCTGCCCCGGCCTGTGCTGCCTGCCGTCACACTCTGGCCCTGGAACTCTGCCCCGGCCTGCCCCTGCTGTTCACCACCGCCTCTGACATTTTTGAACATACCCCACTTTAACGTGATTTTAAATGTTTCACTTTCAGTAGCAGAAATGTCATTCTTTGACATTTGGGCCTTTTTATTTTCACTGCTGTTTGGTCACCAAATGGATCTCCTTATCTCGAGGCCTAGTCCTCTCCCCACCGCCCTGGAACTCTGCCCCGGCCTGCGCTGCCTGCCGTCACACTCTGGCCCTGGAACTCTGCCCCGGCCTGCCCCTGCTGTTCACCACCGCCTCTGACATTTTTGAACATACCCCACTTTAACTTGATTTTAAATGTTTCACTTTCAGTAGCAGAAATGTCATTCTTTGACATTTGGGCCTTTTTATTTTCACTGCTGTTTGGTCACCAAATGGATCTCCTTATCTCGAGGCCTAGTCCTCTCCCCACCGCCTTGGAACTTTTCCCCGGCCTATGCTGCCTGCCGTCACACTCTTGCCCTGGAACTCTGGCCGGGCATGGGGATACAGGTTGCTCCCGCCGCCCCCCCCCCCACCCCACCGGACTCTACAGCAATCACCCTGGAACTCTGGCTGGGCATGGGGACGCAGGTTGCTCCCGCTGCCCCCCCCCCCCACCGGACCCTACAGCAATCACCCTGGAACTCTGGCTGGGCATGGGGATGCGGGTTGCTCCCGCTGCCCCCCCCACCCCACCGGACCCTACAGCAATCACCCTGGAACACTGGCTGGGCATGGGGATGCAGGTTGCTCCCACTGCCCCCCCCCACCGGGTCCTTCCAGCAATCACCCTGGAACTCCGGGAGGGCATGGGGACGCAGGTTGCTCCCGCTGCCCCCCCCCACCGGGACCTTCCAGCAATCACCCTGGAACTATGGCTGGGCATGGAGATGCAGGTTGCTCCCGCTAACCCCCTTCCACCCCACCGGACCCTACAGCAATCACCCTGGAACTGGAACTCTGGCTGGGCATGGAGATGCAGGTTGCTCCCGCTGCCCCCCCACCGGACCCTACAGCAATCACCCTGGAACTCTGGCTGGGCATGGGGATGCAGGTTGCTCCCGCTGCCCCCCCCCCCCAGCAATCACCCTGGAACTCTGGCTGGGCATGGAGATGCAGGTTGCTCCCGCTGACCCCCTTCCACCCCACCGGACCCTACAGCAACCACCCTGGAACTCTGGCTGGGCATGGAGATGCAAGTTGCTCCCGCTGTCCCCCCCCACCGGACCCTACAGCAATCACCCTGGAACTCTGGCTGGGCATGGGGATGCAGGTTGCTCCCGCTGCCCCCCCCCCCACCGGGACCTTCCAGGAATCACCCTGGAACTCTGGCCGGGCAAGGAGATGCAGGTTGCTCCCGCTGCCCCCCCCCCTCCCACCGGGACCTTCCAGGAATCACCCTGGAACTCTGGCCGGGCAAGGAGATGCAGGTTGCTCCCGCTGCCCCCCCCCCCCCCACCGGGACCTTCCAGCAATCACCCTGGAACTCTGGCTGGGCATGGAGATGCAGGTTGCTCCCGCTGCGCCCCCCCCCCCACGGACCTTCCCGCAATCTCCCTGGAACTCTGGGCGGGCATGGGGATGCAGGTTGCTCCCGCTGCCCCCCTTCCACCCCACCGGACCCTACAGCAATCACCTTGGAACTCTGGCCGGGCATGGAGATGCAGGTTGCTCCCGCTGCCCCCCCCCCACCGGGACCTTCCAGCAATCACCCTGGAACTCTGGCTGGGCATGGGGACATAGGTTGCTCCCGCTGCCCCCCCCCCCACACCGGGTCCTTCCAGCAATCACCCTGGAACTCTGGCTGGGCATGGGGATGCGGGTTGCTCCCGCTGCCCCCCCACGGGGACCTTCCAGCAATCACCCTGGAACTCTGGCCGGGCATGGGGATGCAGGTTGCTAACGCTGCCCCCCCCCAGCCACCGGGACCTACCAGCAATCACCCTGGAACTCTGGCTGGGCATGGGGATGCAGGTTGCTCCCGCTGCCCCCCCACCCCACCGGACCCTACAGCAATCACCCTGGATCTCTGGCTGGGCATGGGGACATAGGTTGCTCCCGCTGCCCCCCCCACCGGGACCTTCCAGCAATCACCCTGGAACTCTGGCTGGGCATGGAGATGCAGGTTGCTCCCGCTGCCCCCCCACCGGGTCCTTCCAGCAATCACCCTGGAACTCTGGCTGGGCATGGGGATGCAGGTTGCTCCCGCTGCCCCCCACCCCACCGGACCCTACAGCAATCACCCTGGAACTCTGGCTGGGCATGGGGATGCGGGTTGCTCCCGCTGCCCCCCCACCGGGACCTTCCAGCAATCACCCTGGAACTCTGGCCGGGCATGGGGATGCAGGTTGCTCCCGCTGCCCCCCCCCACACACCGGGACCTACCACAAATTACCCTGGAACTCTGGCTGGGCATGGGGATGCAGGTTGCTCCCGCTGCCCCCCCCTCCCACTGGGACCTACCAGCAATCACCCTGGAACTCTGGCTGGGCATGGGGATGCAGGTTGCTCCCCGCTGCCCCCCCCACCGGGACCTACCAGCAATCACCCTGGAACTCTGGCTGGGCATGGGGATGCAGGTTGCTCCCGCTGCCACCCCACCGGACCCTACAGCAATCACCCTGGAACTCTGGCTGGGCATGGGGACATAGGTTGCTCCCGCTGCCCCCCCCCCCCCCCCACCGGGACCTACCAGCAATCACCCTGGATCTCTGGCTGGGCATGGGGATGCAGGTTGCTCCCGCTGCCCCCCCCACCGGACCCTACAGCAATCACCCTGGAACTCTGGCTGGGCATGGGGACATAGGTTGCTCCCGCTGCCCCCCCCCCCCCCACCGGGTCCTTCCAGCAATCACCCTGGAACTCTGGCTGGGCATGGGGATGCAGGTTGCTCCCACTGCCCCCCCACCGGGACATTCCAGCAATCACCCTGGAACTCTGGCTGGGCATGGAGATGCAGGTTGCTCCCGCTGCCCCCCACCGGGACCTACCAGCAATCACCCAGGAACTCTGGCTGGGCATGGGGATGCAGGTTGCTCTCGCTGCCCCCCCCCACCAGGACCTACCAGCAATCACCCTGGAACTCTGGCTGGGCATGGGGATGCAGGTTGCTCCCGCTACCCCCCCCACCCACCTGGACCTACCAGCAATCACCCTGGAACTCTGGCTGGGCATGGGGATGCAGGTTGCTCGAGTTGCCCCCCCCCCACGGGGACCTTCCAGCAATCACCCTGGAACTCTGGCTGGGCATGGAGATGCAGGTTGCTCCCGCTGCCCCCAACCGGACCTTGCCGCAATCTCCCTGGAACTCTGGCTGGGCATGAGGATGCAGGTTGCTCCCGCTTCCCCCCCACCGGGACCTTCCCGCAATCTCCCTGGAACTCTGGGCGGGCATGGGGATGCAGGTTGCTCCCGCTGCCCCCTTCCACCCCACCGGACCCTACAGCAATCACCCTGGAACTCTGGCTGGGCATGGAGATGCAGGTTGCTCCCGCTGCCCCCCCCACCGGACCCTACAGCAATCACCCTGGAACTCTGGCTGGGCATGGAGATGCAGGTTGCTCCCGCTGCCCCCCCCCCACCGGACCCTACAGCAATCACCCTGGAACTCTGGCTGGGCATGGGGATGCAGGTTGCTCCCGCTGCCACCCCACCCCACCGGACCCTACAGCAATCACCCTGGAACTCTGGCTGGGCATGGGGACATAGGTTGCTACCGCTGCCCCCCCCACCGGGACCTTCCAGCAATCACCCTGGAACTCTGGCTGGGCATGGAGATGCAGGTTGCTCCCGCTGCCCCCCTCCCACCGGGACCTACTAGCAATCACCCTGGAACTCTGGCTGGGCATGGAGATGCAGGTTGCTCCCGCTGCCCCCCCCACCGGGACCTACCAGCAATCACCCTGGAACTCTGGCTGGGCATGGAGATGCAGGTTGCTCCCGCTGCCCCCCCCTCCGGGACCTACCAGCAATCACCCTGGAACTCTGGCTGGGCATGGGGACATAGGTTGCTTCCGTTGCCCCCCCCCCACCGGGACCTTCCAGCAATCACCCTGGAACTCTAGCTGGGCATGGAGATGCAGGTTGCTCCCGCTGCCCCCCCCCCCCACCGGGACCTGCCAGCAATCACCCTGGAACTCTGGCTGGGCATGGAGATGCAGGTTGCTCCCGCTGCCCCCCCCCCACCGGGACCTACCTGCAATCACCCTGGAACTCTGGCTGGGCATGGAGATGCAGGTTGCTCCCGCTGCCCCCCCCCCCCACCGGAACCTACCAGCAATCACCCTGGAACTCTGGCTGGGCATGGAGATGCAGGTTGCTCCCGCTGCCCCCAACCGGACCTTGCCGCAATCTCCCTGGAACTCTGGCTGGGCATGGGGACATAGGTTGCTCCCGCTGCCCCCCCACCGGGACCTTCCAGCAATCACCCTGGAACTCTGGCTGGGCATGGAGATGCAGGTTGCTCCCGCTGCCCCCCCCCCACGGGACCTACCAGCAATCACCCTGGAACTCTGGCTGGGCATGGAGATGCAGGTTGCTCCCGCTGCCCCCCCCCACCGGGACCTACCAGCAATCACCCTGAAACTCTGGCTGGGCATGGAGATGCAGGTTGCTCCCGCTGCCCCCCCCCCTCCGGGACCTACCAGCAATCACCCTGGAACTCTGTCTGGGCATGGGGACATAGGTTGCTCCCGTTGCCCCCCCCCACCGGGACCTTCCAGCAATCACCCTGGAACTCTAGCTGGGCATGGAGATGCAGGTTGCTCCCGCTGCCCCCCCCCCCACCGGGACCTGCCAGCAATCACCCTGGAACTCTGGCTGGGCATGGAGGTGCAGGTTGCTCCCGCTGCCCCCCCCCACCGGGACCTAAAAGCAATCACCCTGGAACTCTAGCTGGGCATGGAGATGCAGGTTGCTCCCGCTGCCCCCCCCCACCGGGACCTGCCAGCAATCACCCTGGAACTCTGGCTGGGCATGGAGGTGCAGGTTGCTCCCGCTGCCCCCCCCCACCGGGACCTACCAGCAATCACCCTGGAACTCTGGCTGGGCATGGAGATGCAGGTTGCTCCCGCTGCCCCCCCCCCCACCGGGACCTACCAGCAATC